>NC_133971.1:35315344-35615344 GCF_031877795.1 Strix aluco
CTAATATACTGGATAAATAGAATAGTCTGTGTCATGTTTATCATCTCTCTGGACCTAAATTTCTTCAAAATGTACTTCTAGGCAGCTACAATGAGAATAAAGAAACTGGAAGAAAACATTGAAGCAGAGAGAGCAGCACATTTGGAATCAAAATTCAATTCAGAGGTCATCCAGGTAAACTTTTTGTTAAATATTTTGTAGAAGTTTACAGTAAAACAGTTAATGAAGTTGTAAAGATACCATTTTCCAAAAATGTTGAGACTACTTAATTGCTTCAGTGAAAACACTAGTTTTTTTTTCAACAAGTGTCAAAATTGTAATAGCTAATATATAAAAGGAGAGAATAGAAAAATACCTGCTTTTGGGGCAACATTAACATTATTAGAATAAATAATACAATAAAATGTCACTTCAGTAAGTTTGAGAATTCCCACTAGCATTTAAATAGTGAGGGGAAGAGAAATGTTTCACAATTGCTAAACAGTATACCGCTGTTTAAATATCCTGCCCTTTATCTTTGTAATGGGCATGTAGAGCTTTTTGGAGATGGAGTGCATACATCCAACTTCTCTAAGAGTGAGAGCTTAATGCATCCTGAAACTTCAGTTCCAAATATAATTATTCAGAGTGTATTTCAGCTTCAAACAAAGTTATGATATCTGCAGTTGCCAGTAAAGATTGATTATATGAAAAAAAGTAGTATATATACTTGAATATTAAATCTTTGTGTTATTAAACTGTATCATATGGAGATTGACCCAGTAAGGCAATTACAGTTTATTTTAAAGAGCAAGTGAGAAAAAGCTAAATATCGATTGCTTAGTAATCTCATACTAACAAGCCCTTCACACTGGACTTTTGAAAAACTAAGGAAAAAAAAAAAAAAAGGAATTTTGGTATCTTTTGTTATTTTCTGAGTAACAAAAAAAAGTACTGCCATTCTTCAGTCACTTATTTTCTTATGATTTTCTCTATGTACAAGCACTTAAATTTTTTAAAGTGAGGATTAAACTAGTAGGAAGGAAAGATTTAGTTTTCTTAATTTCCTCTGTCTATTTTACAACATACAGGGGAACTGGGAAGGTAACATTACTTAAAAGTTAGAGACTTATCTTTTATGCGTGAATGACTGGTAAGGTTTACTTCCTTGCTCATATACATGAACAAACTTCAAGTGTGCTTTGTGCTGAGTGGAAGTGTAGCCTTCACTGTTAATCCCACACTTTAATAAGTCTGCTTAAATTCCCCTGCAAAACTACAGTAATAACTGGAAAAATCCAGACACCACCAAAGGAGAATAAAAGGTGCTTTTGGTCAGCGTATCTATTTGTCTTCATTTTGAACTGTATGTATTCATACATTTTTACATGTGTTCAATGCTTTCTGTTTATATACTTCCATATAGAAGTAATAGAGTGTAGTTACCTGTAAAGCAGAACAGAATGTAGCACAGCATTAAAGATCATGATAATTTTTCCTAACTTGATTTAATTGCTTTCTTATCACTTGGTAGTTAAGAATTCGAGACCTTGAAGGAGCTTTGCAGGTGGAAAAAGCCAGCCAAGCAGAAGCACTTTCAGATTTAGAAATGATCAAGAAAGAGTTCAAAGAGGTAGAAAAGGCATATGAGAGAGAAAAACACAATGCCCAAGAGAACTTGGAAAAACTCAATGTGTAAGTTACCTTTTAAATTGATTGTAAAATGGCAGTAGACAGCTTGAATACCACTTACAGTTTACATTCTCTAGACTTCTCAGTCACTAGAAAACAAAACAATCTGATGCAATTTGCCAAATCAGGCCAAGGTTCAGAACCTGGTATTCCATTTATGATAGGTCCATATCAGTAACCATACGTATTATGGGTAAGTAGAGAAGAAAACTGATCTGTTATAAATTATTTGTCAAACCAAAAATGTTGAAAATAATAGTTTTAATAGGGTCCTGTCTCTATTAGTGTTTGGGAGGAGTCTAGGAAAACATATGTGGCAGGTTTAGGACAGATTTTTTTCTGTATGCACTTGCATTATTATGAAAACATTAGTTTTCACTTCAGTGAGCTAGATGACTCTTTTAAGTCTTCTGTCTAGAAGTTGTGTATAATTTGTAGTGGATAATCTTTGCTTTCACATTTGAATAATTGTGGAAAGTTTTAACTTGGGAACGAAAAATGAAAAAGGGTGTAGACGAAATTACTTGGGATTCCTTTCCTGCTCAGCATAACCTGCTGTGTCCGTGGTAGCAGACAGTTTTTGGAAGAACGTCTTTGTTAAATTCCCCAGGCAAATGTAGGATGCACAGTACTGAGTCTTCTTCCCTGGATTATTCTGTTATTAGTATGAATATGTTCTGAGAATCAAGGGATGATAATAGAGATAAAATGTAAGCTAATTAGACATATTTTTGATGGTGGCTTAAACATCAATTTAGGAATTTTCCAAACCATTAAAACTTTGCAAGTTTTATCACGAGGTCTCCATTTTAAATTAGTAATGTTAGTTAAAAATTGTGAAAACCTATAAGCAGTAATTTTCCAGCCAAATCTTTGATCCCTTAAAGCTACTCTTCTGTATTAGATTATTCAGACCAGCATAAGGATAATGGTTAAATACTGAATTACATTGCTGCATTCAACAATGTTTTGTTTCTTATGAGAATCTTTTATCTAGATGTATGAAGCAGTTCCTTTGAGAATTTAAGGGTTTTGTGTTTAGGACAGTTCTGGTCCATGAAAATTGTGTTTTGGAAAAATGGGAAGAACTCTTAAACAAAAACCTTATCCTCAAAATAAAGAAGAGCTGGTTTTTTAGGAACTATATTTCTTTGTCAGAAATTGCTGTAGGAAATTCCTGAATACATGTATTTGTGGTGGATAAGACTAGGAAATACGGTTCTTACAGTTATGGTACCAGTTGCATGAGGAACTTTGATATTAGTGCTTACAGAGAAGTAAGTACTTGAGTTACTAAAATGCAACAAGAACCTTAAACAGCCTTTCTTTTTTCCTCTAAACTGGATAACTCTGTTCAACAGTTCATTCCCAGGAAAGCAGATTTGTCCTATTTTGGTGTTTTTTTTGTTGGAAAAGAATTTGTGCCTACTTAAAGCGTCTGTTCTGTGTGTTAATTGGATATCAGAGTAAACTTTGTCTGATATCTAAACAGTACTTTTCACTATTTGCAGTCATCTGTTGATTCAGGCAATTATTCCTAGCATCTTCTGCCAACTGAGTTTTTTGAAAACAAATTATCTTTTGTGATTTCAGAGAATACAAACCTTTCCATGAAAGTTAAAACAGTAAAATAGCTGGTGGTTTTGTTAATAGAGCTTGAAGAAACAGAAACAGCCTATCCTTACAATTTTATTAGTCCAGACACCTAAATATGCAGAGCTCCATAAAAATAGGTAGTGAAGGTCAAGCTTTATCTCAGATGGATATCAATATACTCAGTTCCCTTGAGGTAATTACATAGGGTAGGCATGTACTGCCTTGTCTGTTTTCTGTGCCTTTTTTATTCTTTGAAGCATACAAGTATTAGTAACATTGGTGAATATCAGTGATTGCTTTCACTGGATCCCTTCAGAGAGAATACAAGAGCCTTTGATCTACTTACCTTGGAAGGCTGTGGTCCTTCGACTCTAGACAATGTCAGGAGCTTGGCTTTTTCTTTTAAGCTATGATTTGGTATCCTAACATATTTTCCCTTTTTCTGGAGGAGTCCCATGAGTTTGTCTTTAAGCCTTAGTCTTTGGAAAGTCTTGGAGATTTTAATTTGTTTTGCTAGAACACTTGTACATCTTTTTAGCTGGACTTGATGGATAAATGATACCAAAGTTTGAAGCTACACAAAGCTGTGAGAAATTATTTTCTCCGAAAAAGATGGTTGTAATAACAGAAACTAAGCAAATAGGCTTTTCTGCATTGCATAATTTATTAATTACCTTAGAACCCAGTAGTACTATGTAAATTGGAAGCAACATGGGATTTGGGTCTCCGTGTGAATTTACTTTTCTTGAAGAGTGAGAGCATGACATCGAATAAATTGGAACTGCTGTGTTTCTGAAAGCTTTGGGAGTAGAACCTACTTTGGGGAACTGAAACAGGCAAGTTCTGTCTCTTAAGAATAAGAAGTAACCATTTAAGCTAAAAGAAAAAAATCAGTGAGGCTGAAGCAGAAGCATGTAGGTATTTGGAGGACTGGTAAAGTAGTCCTTAAGCTAAAAAGATACGTTGATCTATAAGAAATAAATCAAAAGTCAGGAAGTGACAATATTGATTCAAAAGTTTCAAAGTTGTAAGAACTTTTGAGCCATTTGCATTACTTTCAGTTCTAGTGAGACAGAAGTGATAGGAGAAGAGACAAAGAAAGGAGACACCTGGATGTTCCCACTGCTAAGAGTTATATCAATGAACAGTTCATATCGAAAGGGATTGCAGGAGATCTCTAGTCCAACCTTCTGCTCAGACCAGGATCAGCTATGAGAGCAGATTGCTTAGGGCTTCATTTAGTTAGGTCTTGAAAACCTCCAAGAGTGGAGATGGCACAATGTCTCTGGGAAGCTGTTCCACTGTTGACTGTCATTGGGGTGGAAAAAGTTTCTCCTTATCTGAACCTCTTTGGGTTTGATTTGTGACTGTTGTCTCTTGTCCTCTAGCCATACATTGCTGTGAAGTGACTGGCTGCATCATCTTGATAACCTCCTTTCAGATATTGGGGGACATGTTATACACCGTGAGGTTATCTCTTGTCCAGCCTGAACATACCAAGTTCCATGAGTTTTATATGTGCTTTAGCCCCCGACCATGTTGGTGACCTTCTCCTGAGCTCACTCCAACATTTTTCCTGTGTTACGAGGGAGATGTGTGCTTGAAAACTGGTCATTATTCTAGATGTGTTGAAATGAGTGCCAAATAAAAGGTGATTAATCACTTCCCTTGGTCTTCTGGGTATGCTACTACTAATACAGCCCAGGATGCTGTTAGCTATCTCTACTTGTATGGTGTGTTGCTGATACATGGCTAGTTGTTCCTCCTCCCTGTCTAGTTCTAGGGAATGGCAGCCCTTCTCTTGAGTGTATCGATTGTGTTGTGTTGTGATGCCCACTCAGTTCACTGTTATCTACAAACTTAGTGAGATTGCACTCTTGGCCTAATCCAGGTGATGGATAAAGATGTTGAACAGATTCTAATACAGACTCCTACAGTATTTCACTTGTTACCAGCCACTACCATCTGAGCTTTACCATCAAACCATTTTTATCAATGTTGTAATTCACATATCTAGACTGAAGTCCTAACTTGGCTATAAAAATACTGTGTGAGACAGTGCCAAAAGCCAAGCTAAAGTTGAATTATATTTAATTTACTTGCTCTCCATTTGTCCAAAGATCTGATCATTTTATCATGGAATATAATGGAGGTTGGCCAGACATGATTTAGCCTTGGTAAATCCTGACTGGCTGTTCCCAATCACCTTTTTCTCCTATGACCCCAGAAATTTGTTCCAAGAGGACTTGCTTCATGACCCTCCTGGGACTGAAAGGAAGCTAACTGGTCTATAGTTTGTCCTTTTCCCCTTTTCCAAATAGAGGTGTGACATTTGCCTTTCTCCATTTGCCAGGGACCTCCCCCAATCTCTGTAACCTTTCATAGATGATAATGAACAGCCTCACTGACATTGGCCCCTACTGCTAGCAGTTGTTCTCCTCTTTGAGCCCTTTTACTGATCAGAGAGGCTTGGGAGACCTTGTTAGGGAAGACTGAGGCAAAAAAGGCATTGAGTGTGGTGACCTTCTCTGTGTCTGCTGTTGATAAATTACCTGATCTGTGTAGACGCAGGTCCATGTTTTCTTTCCTAACTTAATGTAGTGGTAAAATCTCTTTCTATCTTTGTCATCTGTTGCAAACATCAATTCTAGGTGACTTTTTGGCTTTCCTGACACCATGCCTACATACTCAGCAATCTTTCTAAATTCTTTCTTGTGTTTCTGTCCCTGCTTCTGTCTCCTGTATGCTATTGTTTGGCCTTGTAGCTTTCTCATGAGTTGCCTGTTTAGCCATGCCAGGCTCTTTATATATAATCTTTTCCTGAGTACCGGGAGGACTAATATAGTACAAGAGCTGTTTGAAATTTTGGGAACAGTCTGCTGGTGGAAAAATTTGAAGTCATGCCATTCTGAGTAGAATATAGTCAAGTATGTGGAAACTTTAGGAGCAAGCTTTGCACTCGAAATCAGGGTTGATTATGCAGATGTGACATGGTCTTTCTGAAGACAGCTACTGTGTTAATTAAAATATGATGAATTCTGATTATTATGTGTAATTTGGAGGCCATATCCAAATGTCCAATTGAATTTGACTGGAAGCCTAACACAAGCATAGGCAACTGAAAAGAACATAACCTCTTCTTGAAAAGCCTGTCTTAGAAGGAATATGTAACTTTCTTCAGTTAAAAAAAAAGCAACTTCAGAAACCATATGATGTGCTAACCTGACATGTGCCATATCCATTGATTACCTTTAAAACGGTATAGTATACTTGACAAAAGTATTTTTGATAAAAATATTCTAATGCTGAAACTTTCCAGATTAGAAAAAGACTGTTGCTCCATGAACAAGCAAATGAATGAGAAGATTGAGGAAAAGAAGAAGGTAATTAAAAACCTCTCTGAGAGATTAGGGAATAATGAAAAAACCTGTGGAGAATTACATGAGGAACTTGCAATGGTAAGACAAAAAGCCTGTGGCATTCACTGTTTGGGTTTTTTTAAGCGTAACTGTGAACATAATCTGCATTTGCTGTGCTGAGCTGTGGAGGAATTCTCTGCCATTGTGTTAATCTGAGTTTACTTATGTTACTGTCTGTAAAACATGAGAAAATATGGCTAATACACTGAGGAAGCTAATTTGGAAATGTATTTTAAGTGATATACCATGTATTTAACTGAAGAGGTATTTGCAGAAAACAATTATTTTAAAAGTATGGCTATGTGTAAAGAATAACTTGTGTTTGCATTCCTAGTAAAGAAGGCAATTTGTAGATATGGATTATGATTCCTTGTGGATAATGTTCTGCCTTTCTACCCAAGCTTTTTTCTTCTTCTAGCTTTCTTAGCTGCCATTGTAGGCTCGTTTATTTCTATTTCACATAACATTTTGGTTTTAGTGCAAGTATTTGACTGTAAAAATTGCTTGAAAGTTGCTTGTTTGAAGGTGACAAAGCAGAGGGATTTTGTGTTTGTTTTGGTGTGGATTTGGCATGTTGGATGTCTTCTACTGGATTATTTTCTGAAAGCTTTCTCCTTTCATAAGACTAATTGGAGTGTTCCCCCTATCTCCACCCACTTCAACTTTGAATAACAATTTTGTTGTCCTGTTGCATGGCAGCAGGGACAAAGCAAAGGTCTTCAGATATCTAGAAAACTTTCCTTCCGCTGTGTATTTGCAATTTTCAAATTCCATTGCATTTGCAGTATTTCTATACTTAGCCAATGTAAACTTTTTTTGGTACTGGCTTGCAAGTGTCTCCTCTTTCTCTCTTTTGGAGCTATGAGTATGGAATGTAAATGTGGTCTGTTCCCTGCTGCTGATAGGCCTTGTGCTAATCAGTGAGCAGGAGCAGAAACCTGCATCAGAGGATCTTCGGACTTGCTGATGTCTTCTGTTCAGTTGATGGAGTTATTCCATACATTTTCTTAGTGTTATCCATTTCCCAGACAGATTGCTAACTAATAAATTGAAGAAAAATCAAATCAAAAACTCCTCTTCCCTCTGGGAGAATCACAGCTTCTTCCATGCAAACATTAATGTATTAAAAGCATTTGCTGGCCTAGTTAACCTGAAAAAGTAATCTTATCAGGCACAAAAGAAATATGAAGAGACAAAAGCAACTGTCTCCCCTAACTACAGTCAGTAATGATTGCTATTTATTAATATAAAATATAATTTTAAGCTGAAAAATTTCTACTAGGAACCTTGAGTACTTGCTAGCTATCGCTGTGATGAGTTTTCCTTTTTGTGTTCCTTAGTAAAATGTATGTTACACTTGATAAGAATTCAGGACAAAATTCTGTTCATGACCATGGTTTCTGGTAGTGGCAACAGTATTAAATGGTGTACTCAAAATGAACGTTACATTGTTGAAAGGTAAGAAGCAGAATAGATTGTCTCAGTTAAAAGAACTGTCTTATTCATAGAGTCAGTTGTTTTAATTGTTATACTGGAATGATTTCAAACCACAAGACTGTCTTGAACAGGTAATAAAAATACTCATTTTCTGAGGAGTTGTATTAGTGGTCCCCTATGGGATTAGATTTTTATCACCTTGGATGGCTTTGTATTTTTCCTGAAGACTTTTGTATTTGTTTGGGAAGCAGAAGTGCCTGTGTGTGGTCTTGTTTACTCAGTCTGGACAGCTTTTTGTTATTTTTCTTCCCAAAATGAAAAAGTGGCAGACTCTAGCAGAATCCAAGTATATATAGCATTTCATATACTGTTATTAGGCTTCCATATACCAAAATTGTGTGAAAATGTCAGTGTGTCCTTTTTCCTTCATTTCCCCCTCCTGCTGTCTTGATCTATTCATTACTTTCTTATATTTTATGCTATTGTTAGACATCCTGAATATATCCTTTTCACTCCAGTCTGATAGTGTTATATTGGTTTCTCACTCTACTGCTAAAAAACAAGCTAATGTTTTTGTTTGTAAAATATTTGGGAAATATAACCAAACCAGTCATGGCTCTTTGTTTTTCAAGAAGCGGACTTATGCAGGGACAAAATACAATCTTTGGAAACTTTATATGAAAAAGGAGGTGTTTTTTTTTTTTTTTATGGTTCTGTTGAATGTATAGTAAAGTAGTTATGCTGCTTTTAATTTTAAATATCAGCATGTGGCAGAAGTTTGCCAGAAATTTGCATGGATCAAATGTGATAGGATCTGTTGGTATCAAAGAAAACTGCTTATGAATGTTCAGCATGAGCAGGGTCTCAAGATATCCATTATGTTTTTCTGAGGAAATTGGTCTCAAGCTTGTCATTATTTCCAGCTAGGGTTTTTAGAAATTTTTAGTTTGAAGAATAGGAATTTGGAAGAACAGCCATTGTGATTCAGAACTTGTTTTAAATTGAAAAAGCCCCAGCTGTATTCCTGCCCCATGAAAAGAGTAAGAGGTCCTCTAATAGTTTTAGAAGTTAATTAGGATATTTACATTTCTGGCACCTAGTAGTGGATGGTCCGGACAAGTGGGAGACGTCGAACCTTTATTTATGAGAAATATATATTGAAATTTGGGGAACTCGCCAGTTCACCAGAATGCATATTAGGAAACTGAAGTAATTAAAGATAGTGTATTTTAGTATAAAGTAATTTAATTTGAAAGAACTGTGTATTCCTTTCTTTCCCTTTGTATAGATACTATCAGGAATAGCATAGTTAGTGTGTAATAATAGATTATACCCTGAGTCTGTCTTTTTCCATGTGGCATATAATGCTTGTAGCTATGCATGTAGTCATGCACTGTATGCATCTCAGCTGACTGTAATAGCCTTGTAGGTTATTGTAAACTGAAAATCAGAACACAAGTGTTTGAGAATCTAGTTCCTGAACATAGGCATTAACTACTGTTCTTTAACAGGAATCTCTTAAGTATTGACTGAACAGACAATGAAACACCCTGAAGATTATGATTCTGTTCTACAAATTCTGTGGAACAGAATCTAGTACTCAGTGGCAAAGATGTAAATCTCATCTAGATGATATATTGTGAACAGAGCTTTTTCTTTCAATTTAAAAAACCTGATACACAGTCTTTATTAATTTTGTGCTAATGATTGTTAAATGTTATGTTAGCTTGATTTTTGTTTTGCCTGCCTTAATTCAGGGGTGGAGTGTTCCTAACCAGATACGACTCTGTTGTTGTCCTAATTTAAGAAGCGCGATCAGTCTGAAGCATGTGCCTAAATGATCTTCTATGAAGAAACCAATTTTTTAATTTATTCTGGAAATGGAGAGGTCACTCAAGCTGTGATGTCCCATTGTTTGAAGACAGGCAACTAAAAAATGCTATTAAAGTTGCCAGTTCTTGAAAAATTTTCTTGGACTAAAATAAAACCAAACCCAAAAAACCAAAAGAGGTACTTTATAATATTCTCTCCCACCAAAAGGTTGTTACAAATCTGTCTTTACGGAACTAGAATAGTTCCGTATAAAGCTTGAGCATTTTTGATTAATTTCATTTCAGATGATTAAACCGAGACACTAAATTTCTTGAGAAATTGCATTTAATTTACACATGGCTAGGCACTTTTTAAAGACTCCTCTAGGCTTTGGAAAAGTCTAGCTAATACAAGAAAATAAAGAAACTCTATTAAGTATTCAATAGCTAGATAACTTGAACAGAAATAAATAGTAGCCTAAGGAGGGAGATTGTGAGTGAGGGTTTTGTTTTGTTTTTTATCCTGTATGGATTTATTATGCTTGGTTGCTTAAAATTTGTGCTACTACTCTGCTATACAGAACATCACTTAAGTTTTTTTTAACTGTGGAGCAGTCATTTGGAGCCTATTTCTGTAAATGCTTTGATTTTGTTCCCCCAAAGTCACACCTGGTAAACATTCTGATGGTTTTGTAAAGAATTTACTCAGGTGGTTTTCAAGGAGTATCTGAACATACTGCTTTCTGGTGGCTGTGTGGATAGTTCTGGCTTTGGCACTTGCTCTGCCATCACCAGTTGGGATTTGGAGTGCAGATTGAGTGGGTCAATTAGTCCATGCGCAAGAAAGCCACACAGGAAGATCCCTGTACTGTAAACAAGGTAGAGAAAATTATTGGAATAATGGCAATTCATTGCAGGACTGCACTCCAGTTCCCTGCATAATACTGCTGGGGTTTCGATAAATTAGTTTTGAAAAGGCCTCAAACTCCTGACTGCATGTTTATTTTTTAAATGTTATTGAACTTGAGATACAGATGCATGTTTGCAGCATCAGGTGATGTGGGCTATTCTGGAAGTGTCTGTAGAGTTTGCATTTATTTTATTCAACTTGGGTTTTGGAAAATGTTGAAAAATTAAGGGGACTTCATTTCTGTCCTGGAACAGGTGATGGAATGATTGAATAGTTGTAGTTCAGGAAAATATCTTTGCAACCAAGGTAGTAGGGAGTTATCCAGATATATGCAAATACCCTACTTCTGGAGGATTAGCATAATTCCAACAGTGGGTGGAATAATTTTTACAAGTAGTAGGTTTTCGCAATAATTCTGGTTATCCTTACAGATAAGGATACAAATAATTTGGAAAAAAGATTTTGTTCTGATTGGACCATGTGGTATTTGTAACGAAAAATACTTGGCTTCTATTTAATTTCTTTAAAAGTGTGGTTGTGTTTTAAAATTGAGTAAACATGTTGACAAACACATTTTTCTACCAAAAATTCTTTTGTCCTTAAGAGATCTTTTCTGATAATCAGAACCTTCTTAAGGATATGAAGTTTGACTTGGGGAAGCATTGTATATGCTACAATTCAGCATATATTCTAGGTTCAGAAAGTATGACTTTGCTCCCATATTGTTTGGTTTCTAGCCTCCTATTCTGAATATTTTGTGAGAGAGGAAATTGTGTCTGGGAGGAGTATAGGAAATACTCCTAATATATTTTGAGAATTTTAAATTCTCAAGTGTTCATGTGAACTTCACAAGAAGACTTTACCACTGATCTCAGGGACGTGGGATTCCTGAAAGCGCGTTCTACCAGTAAAGACTGAGGCAAAGAAGGCATTGACAAGGCCTTTTCTGCATCGTAGTCACCAGATTCCCTGCTCCATTCAGCAGTGGGCGCACATTTTGCCTAGTCTTCCTTCTGCTGCTGATGTACTTCAGGAAGCCTTTCCTGTTGCTGTTCCTTTCCCTTGCCAGATTCAACTTTACGTGCATTTTGGCTTTCCTAAGCATATCCCTTCATGCCTGGACAGCATCTCTATATTTCTTCCATGACACCCATGCCCCTTTCTACCTCCTTTATGCTTAATATTTGAATTTAGTTAGGAGCTCCTTGTGTAGCCATACAAGCCTCCTGCTGCCTTTGATTTTCAAGGTCATTTTCAAGGATCACCTCCAAGGTCAAGAATGATCCATCCCTGTGTGCAGGAACTCAAGCAAAGTTAGCAGAAGGCTTATTTTACAAGTGTTCTTTCACCTGTTTCTACTAATGTGGTCTGGGAAGTGAACTCTCATTGAGTAAAGGCTTTACTTTGTCACCTGGTTTCCCTTCTGAAGTAACCTAAGGAACACTCACACTGTCACCTTTGCAGTAGTTCTACAGGGATGGCATCCCCTAACACAAATATGATGATGGGAGTCGCTGAGAGCAAAGTAATCTCATCTCCTGGAATAGTTGGGATCTGGCAGAAGGTATCTTTCACCAGCTGCGATTGATAATGTTTGATTTCTACACTTGTAGACTCCATTTTCCTTTTCAAAGTAGAATTATGTATACTTGCTGTGTTTGTTCAGACTGAAGAAAACTAAGGGGGTTACAGCTACTGCTGTGAACTATCAAATGGGTGCTTATGGAGAAGATGGAGCTATACTCTCCTTAGAACTGTGAAGTGAAAGTATGAGAGAAAACAAGTTTTAGAAAGGGAGATTCTAATTACCTGTAAGGGGGAAAAAAAAACCAACTTCACAGTGAGGATTGTGAGATGCTGGACCATGTTGCCTGCAGGGGTTGTTGAAACTCCATCCTTGACAAAACTTGACTGGACAAGGCTCTGAGCAACCTAACCTGACTTCAAGCATGGCCCTGATTTGAGTGGGGAGTGGGACCAGATGACCTCCAGAGATCCTGTCAGCTTAAATTACTCCATGATTTTACGAGGCTACACATTCTTATTAGATACCTGTCAGTGAGACATAAGAAATTAGATCGATATGTTGAGACCCTTCTGGACTCTTAACCTGTGCCTGGATTTTCAGCACTGTAGTTTACAGTATTTTTCTTCAATTTCTGATAATAGGGACAGTGATTGAAAATAGGAGTTAGAAAGGAAAGATACTAAATACTTAGCAGCTGAAGTGCAGAGAAACTGGCTAGTCTAAGGAATTTCCTTTTGGTCTTTATTGCTGTTGAAAAACAGACTGAAACTGGCTTAGGGAGTGTAGATGCAGTTTGCAAATAAAGCACAGAGAAGTGGAGGCTGAACAGACTGGAATATACTGACTAATTTGTGGTAAATTAACTAAACCAAATGAAAAAATTGGATGAGGAGACTGAAAAAATTCTCACATTTGACTTTTCCATGGGAAACGGTTTTTCTGGGAAGATTTAGTCTGACCTTGTCTGTGCTGGAGTAGTTTATATAAAAAGAGTATTTATTTTATTGTGATGCTGATCATATTTTTGTATTTTCTTATTTGTAATACATGAGGTCTTTGAGATATAGCAGTACATGAGAGTAAATTATTTTAATGTGTTTGCATCCCATAAAATATTTTTACTGGAGCTCAGCAATTTCAAGCTCTATTTAATATAGATAATTTTATAGAGTAAGGAAAAAAACTTGGTTATTTTTGAATATATAGAAGTGGTTTGGAAATTCTTTAAGAAATGCAGTACAAAGTACACACAAGGAAAGGCGTGTAAATGCTACAGGGGACCTAACATTGAAATACACATATGAATAATATATTAGTTGATGTACAGTACATATAATTAAAATTGAAAGAGTAAAGCAAATTTATAAAATATTTAAACTGAATGGTGAAGAACACTGCAGAGAATTAAATGCATTTCTTGGGGTTTTTTTTTAGTCTGACAGTTATATGCTACCAGTATGTAGCAGTTTTCCTGGGGAGAATGTTTTCCACGCTTGAGAAATTGACTGGATCCTTACACATGCAGTGAAGCATAACTAAAGCAATAGTTTATAGATATGATAGAAAACAGTAGGATTTTTCTCAATACAAAAAGGGTAGGCTTCCATCACCAAGTAGAACAAACAGGCGTTAGAATTTAGAATAGTACTGAGTTGAGTAATTAGAAGTAATGAGACATCTTTGAGCATAATCTTTGCTGTAAGAAAATTGTGAAGTTACGTAAATCCAGTTTCCTCTTGATTTGGGAAGGAGGGGTTGTTGAGGGTTTGGGTTTGGTGTTTGGTTTGGTTTTTTTCTAAACTGCTGAGATGTATTACTTTTTGTCAGTCAGCTTCTAAAATTGTACATTTTTTTGAGAAGTCAGAACTACGTATGTCCAAGAGGACCTTGGTCTTGTCTGGAATGACAGATTCATGTCTTTGAAAATTGCAAGTTCTACTATCAGATATAAATTGAAGGAATGATTTGATATAGTCTTTCTATTTTAGCGATTAAAAAAATCTTCTGTAATACCTCTTTGCTCTCAGAATAAAGCCAGTGTCTTGAGTTGAACAATAGGCTGCGCTTAGTGAACAGCTTTTTTAAAGAAAATTCAGTGACAGGGTCTGAAGGACTCTGTTGGTTTGTATTCCATGTGTAAGGAGGAGTTTTTGATATTGAAGATATTATTATCAAGCATGGAAGATACTAACAATTAAAGTAGGCAGGTTTGCAATGAGAATAGGTGTGGGATTTGACTGAGTGCCAAATCATGAATTTCTAGCCTGTCTGCCAGTAGTTTGGTGTCTTTCTGGATGCCCTTGTAGGGTGTAACAATAGATTTCACTGCTTGTGTAGATGGGCAGCAGTTAATTAATGTTCATTAAGATATTTTTAAAGCAGAAGACCATTTTTTCTTTTGATTACCTGAAGCATTTAGTTCTATTTTAAGTGTGTTTCATGGTTCTGTGTTACTTATTTGTGATGTCATATTAGGTCTCTTGGCTCAGGAAAAGGAGTAATAACAAATATATCAGGAATTTACATTAAAAGGGAACAAAAATACCATTATGATCTGTATTTCTTTTGTTTATTATTTTAATGCGTTTCTTTTTTCCCCCTCTTGTCTTGTCTGTATCTCCTGTCAACTAAAGGCCAAGAAACACCAGGTCTTTCTAACAGAGACGTATGAAAACAACATGAGAGAGCTGGAATTACTCTTGGACAGCTTTGCTATGTCAGGGCAGCGGACAGCAGGTTAGTTGAAGTTATAAAATGACAGATGCATCTGTCAGTGTTCCAAAGTCACTACATTGTGGGAATTCTGCAGATGCCTCTTGCATTCCCTCTTCTCAACATGCTTTGATTTGATGACATGATAAGAGCAGTTCTCACAGCAGTCAAATGGCCTTGCTAGCTGAGAAAGGGTGACGGAATGTGGACCTGCTGTTGTCAGCCCAGAGCTTGATTTACAAATGCTGGGGTGTATATGATCGGTCAGAAAAGGGCTCACTTGCTGTGCTCTAAATCCAACTGAGAAAAAAGTCCTTACAGTATACCTGCAAAGGGAACAGATGTTTTGCCTGAACTGAGCCAAATTCTGAGGCAACCTTCAGCAACTTAAAGGTCATATATTCAAAAAGGTTGTGTAGGACATATGATATAACACAATACTTTTTACTGTTGATTGTGGACTAGTACTCTCTTGCATTCATTTGATCTAATACAGAACAAATATTTCTCTGTTTTCATTAAAATTAATTGTAAGTCAGTGGTAGTCACTGTGCTACCTAGCTTTATATTTGATTACTGTATCAAACTCAAAAAACTGCTGCCTGCTTAAACGTTGGAAATGGTGGGTAACATTAACAAGCTGAATGTCAACATAAAAGCTAGTAATTTTTTTAAAGGTGAAAATAGTACACTTTTTAAAGTACACATTTAAAAACAACTATAGAAGTTTTCTCTGTATGGTTCCTGTTAAAAAAATCACATACTAGATGCAAAATGCTTCCAACTTACAGTGCAAATAAACGGAAAGAAAACAGGCAAAATGTTGCTTGAAGAGCAAATGGGTTCATTTTATGTAAATTGTCATGATATGTGTCTGCATTTTTTAGCAACAGTAGACATAAATGCATTGTATAACACCTTTAAATGAAGAGCATTTTTTTGTATCTTCACAAAACGATTTTTTTTAGGGCCTGGTACTGTTAAAATTGAATAAAGGAACTTCTTGAGATTTCTGTTGTCCTTAAAAGCCTAGCCTTGAACCTGTGATGCATTGATTTCCTCACATGGGCTATATGATTTTTTATTTGGGAACTGGTATCAGTTTTATTTGTAATTATAAATGTAATTCCTGTGGGTAATAACTGTAGGTTTACTGTAGATATGTCAGACTGAAAAGCTCTTCAGAACTGTATGTTTTCCTCCACTGTATGTTTTCCTCAATCTTGCAAAGTTCCGTATGCCCAGAGGGGCTTCAGCAGTTCTGGGGGGAGCTGGATGCTGCTGCCAAAGTACAGTTTCTGAAGCAGTAAGGTTGGATAGGTTTTCTGTTCTCCCTAGTGGTAAACCTTGCAGAGAACGGCTTTGACCTGTCTATAATATTAGGCATTCAGTAATGCTAACTTCAGTATTAATTTGCGTTGTTTAAGTTAAACTTTGAAAGATCTTATTTAAAGAGATCTTTTCTTTAAGCTTCAGCATCGCTGCAGAGGCTCAGTTGAGGCAGAAAGTCAAATTTAGCTCTGCTGTGGATTGAGTCTTTACAGCTAATATTAAAATGGACATTGACTAAGACATTTGTTCCTTATATTTACTGAGCTTCTTAAGTGTGAAACTTAAATTTTTAATGCTATTGCCTTACTGTGCTGTAGTTATGAATTTATTATGTAATAGTATTTCTTT
The DNA here is from genome assembly GCF_031877795.1 of Strix aluco. NCBI lineage: Eukaryota > Metazoa > Chordata > Aves > Strigiformes > Strigidae > Strix > Strix aluco. The sequence goes on from NC_133971.1 coordinate 35,332,109, forward strand.
CAATTAAAAAAAAAGTTTAATGTAATCGAATTTGAAATGGAAATGCCTAGTTGTCAATCAAAATAAAAACTTAAATCTTTGTAATCTAATTAGCAGATGAGGGGCTACGTGAGCCACAGCTGGCTGGGCAGTCTGTCTTGTTTTTGTTTTTCACTTTCAACTCAAGTGGTTGAGAGATCTACTTAAAAATCTGTCAATACTAAAGATCTGGCCTCTTCATTTAAGTGCTGATTGTGCTGTGATTATTGGGCTATACAGCAAAAAGAAGAGAAGACTTTATTTTTTTAAGATTAAAAACCAAAGTATTTTAAAAAGTTATTTTTTTCTTTATAAATTCCAAAATAACAAATGTAAATCCATGGTCTTCTCTTTTTTAAGTGACCTTTATAGTTTTTCCAGAACATGATTGTTCTTATTGGGAAATTTGCATGATTTCAGTTTGTTCCTGGTCAGTTTATCATATTTTGCAGTTACTTAGCAACAGGGTTTGTGCTCAGGGAAGTCTGTCTTCATTTCAGGAAAAAAAAATTTGGTTGTAGTAATCAGAATAAGAAGTGAACTGAGTATAAAGTGCTAAGAGTGTTAGCTGCTTTGAGTTAGTGTCACTGTTGAATGCAGGCCACCAGGACTGTTTTGGTCAAAAATCTAAACCACAGCACCATATGAACTGCTATGAAGAAAATTAACTCTATCCTAGCCAGGCCCAGTACTGTTAGTAGAAAGTCTGAAGCAGCAAGTTTAAGAGTTTGCTCACTTGTTTGCCTCTTATCAGACTGCTGTTGAACCTGGCATTTTCCCAAAAATCTTCCCTCAAACTCTTAGGTGATACTGGGCAAACACTTCAAGTATTGGGTTTTTTTTTTCCCCCCTCATTTCTGAAGTAGGGCCTCTCAAGCAAAAGTGCCATTTGGATTATGTTGCATGTCTCCTGCATAGCTGTATGAAGACGGACAACATTTGGCCAGTATTAAAGACATAGGCTTGTTTTCAGCTAGTGCAGTAAGGTAGAATCTAGTATTTCTCTTAGACTGAGCAGCCTAGAAAATAGGGTTGCAGCAAAGGCATAGAATGCCAGCATGGAGAGTTTACTAGCAGAAGTCTGGTTTTGGGAAACATGATGTAAATTAAGATAGTTCAGAGTCATGTTTCAGTGACAGCATTGCAGATTGGGACTTTAGAAATGAAGATACATAAGATGGTTTGATGAAAACTATGGGATGGGAGACAACCCGTAGATTGACTTAATAGTTATTATTTTAAACTGAATGAAAACTGTGAGTTACAACCTCTCTAGAGATAGAAGTATGGAAGAATAGTACTTTATTTTTTCTGTGCAACAAGATCTCTGCAAAATGTTCCTACAATGCGTATCAGTGAGAAGTCTCTCTTGTAATTGAGGAACCCTGTGCATCTTTATCTATAGCTGTGGTTACGTGTAAAAGTTTTAGTAAGGTGTTACTAGTCTCTTTCTTAAATGTGTAATCTAAACTTCTCACGAAAGGTGAGATTTTATGAATTCTTCTTTCTTAGGTTGATCCAAAGTGTAACATTGCTATTTGGGACATTTCTAGGACTCAGAGGTTTGGTTAAGGGCACTGAAGCGTCATTAAGAAGATTTTGCTTTTCCCTGACTCTGTAGACCTTTAGAAACTGTGGTAAATAGGTGTCCCCTGGATTAGGACTGCTGATAGAACAGAGCAGAAGTCTGTCACAGGGACATGTGTTCTTTTTAAATTCACTTGCATGCCGTAGAGCATATTTTGTGCCTGTTACTGAAAGAAATCTTACAAACTTGCTTTGGTTTGACTAGATATGACTTTGACAGTAACACTTGGCTGGGATGTCAAAGTGAAAAGTTAGTGTGCAATCTGAGTATTACTCTATGCTTTCTGGTATTATCAGAGGGTTTGGAGAGAAGAGGCTAATTAATCGAAAAAATTTTCAGAACAGCTGTTGGCAATACTTTCTGACTTGTGCATATGTGTAAGTTTGCCACTGACTACCATTGGTGCATTATATGGCCTACAGGACAAATTTATCAGTTTTGTAAAATGCTTTGAGTAGACTATCATGCTTATTAGATAACACTAACCATAGGATTCTTAAAAAAACCCAGCCTGCAAGGTGTGTAAATGCACCCCCTCTACCTTATAAAGTTTTGTGGAGAGCCAACAGAAAAGCTTAGAGTTTAGTTTCTGATTTGACTTTGAGCACCCTAGGTATATTGCTTAGTGACACTGACCTTCCAGAGGTGATAAATACCTGTGTCATCATGTAGTTCTGCTGGGAGTTATGGTTGTTTAGCCTGTCTGGAGTTCAAATGCCACAGATTTTTTCACTTCTTTTGCAAAATAAAGATGCTATTAGTGTTGGTAAAGTTAGTTTTGCTTATAGAACATGTTAAGACTTGTGGAAAAGATGATACTATAATTTGTTACAAAATAAGTTTATAAATGCTACATACTAATATAAATAATACTGACAAGAAGAATTTGTCAATAACCTGGTATTTTGCTGTAACACCAGAAAAAAATTAATAGTTTGTTCTTGGAAATTTAATATCAGCTGACATCTTGTGACCTCTTGATCAATACAGTATTGTTTTGCTTTCTTAGTACATTGTACTACAGGCTTTGGAATGCACAGACTTGTTCATATGTCCCTAATTAAGGCAACCAGATCAGAAGTCTCTGTCTAAAGGTTTAATAAAAAAGTGCAGCGTGTCTATAATGGATATATCAGCTTTAAGATTTATAATTGAAACGTTATGTAGGGCTCTGCAGACAGATAATAAATTTTTTTTATTATTTCCTTTGGAATGAAATTCAAGATAATTTAAAAGGTTTTTAAGACCTCTCCAAGCATAACATAGTCATGTGATCTTTGGCTTGGTAAAGCTTTGAGTAAATGAAGTACTATATTATAATATACATGCTTAGTCACAACAGCAAAATAGTGTCAGAAGTGTAACATACTTAACTTTCAGGCAACATGTTTTTCAAAGTGTGTTATTGTGTGGTTTTGAAGTTGGCTGATCTGACTGACACAGACTTCACCACAGTAGAAATTATATGCAAGACTGCATACCAAATGCGTTAGGTAGAAATGTAATCCACAATGTACAGTTCTGTATCTTGTATTAAAGCTTTTATACAAATGTCTTTCAGCTGTATTTACTGTGAAAGTATAGCTCTTCAGCTGCATCTCTTGTGGCAAACAAGGCTGCTGCTGTTCAGTGTTTTGTATTGTCACTGAAGCCCTAACTAATTTTAATACCTCTCATCCAGAGTGAGTAGATTTCTCTCTGTGGCTTTAAGGCTTAATTTTCATTCTGTTTTTTCTTCAGGCACTTTTAAGGACAAAGATAAACCTCTGAGCCTCTCTGTCCTTGAGACTTTGAGGTGTACCTTGACAGCTTACCAGAACAAGCTGGAAGATATGTCTAATGAGGTAACACTTGCACTGTTTGGCTCTATATGTATTGCCTTCGGCCTTCAGCAGTACATACGCTTTGCTTGTAAAAAAGGTCAGAAGAGTGGGAGTGTTGAGTTGGCAGCTTCACGTATAGCTAAAGAAATAATCTCTGTCACTACTATTTCTCTAAGCTTGCCCTACAGTGAAGTTTCCGTTACATTTGAGGGGACAGGGAGAAGAGGTTTTTCTTTTTTTCTTTTTAGTTTAATTTGGTTTTGTTTTCTTATTAAACCTGTTGGGGTTATTATTTTCAAGAAACTTTCAGGAAAACGAGCCATTCATATCTAGGATTTCAGTTAAAAGGTGATTTAAGTTAGGCACTGTATACCACAATATTCCTAAATACACAACACTTGAACCTCAGCAGTCATTGGTATCAGTTATGTAAATGTACATGCTCATGTACATTTAAAGTGGCATAATCTTCAGAGATGAGTGTGTTTACAATGAAGTCTCTTTTGGTGATATTTTGAGGTCTTTTCAAGTAAAATAGGACTGTGACAATATTTTATCTAAGACAATAATGGAAATACTTCAATTTTGTAAGTCTTACCCTTGAAAAAAATTAAATGTTTTCCATGCAGTCCTACTGGCATTTTACTTCACTGACTGAAAAGTCATAATCTTTCATTTATTTCTTCACTTGTATTGCTAATGTGATTAAATTAATCCTCTTGGGTGTAAATGTTTTATGAATGTGTGGCTTTAAAGGCTGTAGAGGGGAGTTAACTGCACTGTTAAGGCTTTCTGTACAAACTTATAATTAGCTTTTCTTTGGATAAAATTGGCAAATACAGAAAGACAAAGTGTGATAAGATTGTAAAAGTGCCAATACTGTTTTTTCATTTCTAGATTTTGTCTTTTGTTTTGACAAATGCATAGTCTAGCTAGTCACTTAAAATATTTAAAAAAAAAACCCACAAAAAACAAAAAAACAAAAACCAGAGGAAAAGTATATTGGCTTTGCCCCTTTTATTGAGAAGAGAATGGTCTCCTGCAAGACCTTTGAGTTTGTTCAATGGGCACAAAAATAAGTGACCATGGAAACAATTATACTTTTGTAAACAGCAAGCACTGTTAGGTCTCTCCCAGTGAGATAAGAGAACCAATGTGTATAGTCATTATGAAACCCTTCTGAGACCCAAGTCTGGAAGCTGCAGAGTAACTAGGAACATATTACCCACAGCGAATTGTTATTTGGGAGGAGGAATGTCACGTGACAGGCAGCACAGTTGAAAAGTCGACTCAGCAGGCTTTGGCTTAGTGATGTGCTTTGTTGTGAAACTGTGCCAGAGACAGCAGTGGGGAGACCAAGGGGGTGGCTGCTAAGAAAGCAAAGAGAGTATTCTGACAGAAAGAAGAATGAACTGTCAAGGAAAATAAATCGCAAGCAGAGCAGGACCAACAGATGACCTGCCACAAGACTTCCCAGTAGGACTGCGTGTGACTGACCCTGAAGTTGTCGTACGGAGCCAGAGATCACTGAGCACCTTCATGGTGCACAGAAAGGGCAGTGCGCTGTCCTTCTTGACTACCCCCACCCCTATAGATAATGCTGCTTTTGGCTTTTTATATATTAGATATGTTTAGTAATAAAACTTTTTAATAATACAATAATGCACAAAGGGACTATGAAGGGCACTATGCAATAAAACCAGGATGTTTTAATACACAGCAGTAAGGGTTTAGTTTTGATTAATTATGTAGTGTTTTTTTCTATAAAGAGATTTTCAACAAGACCCCACATACTGATAGTTATATGTGTGCACCTGTATGTATATGTGAAATATGGTGGTAAGCTTGTCATGTATCACCTTTAATTTACTGTGTTAAACGTTAGATTAAACAATCTAGTTCATTTGTGTGACTGAAAGGTGTGTAAGTGTTTTGGTTTTGACAGATAACAAGCTTTTGACTTTCTGTATAGTGCAGAGGCTAGAATATTTTTTGGGAGAAGAGAGAAGGCTAGTAAACCAACAAAAAGACTGGAAATATTCCAGTCTTTTATCTTTGTAATTTACTATAATTATTTCTAAGGGTTCTGCTAGGTGTCCTGATTTGAGGTCAAACAAAAATATAATTTCCAAAGCAATCTGTAAATTTTGTAAATGGGATATTTTACTTCTGAGTTGCTCCTTAATACTCATGTGCCAGCAGTGACCTGCACTATAATACATTTCTATTCGATGCTTTCTTTCAGACAACTGTATTGCTAACCTGATTATCAGGTAACCAAAGATATGGGTTATAGTGAAGTCTTGTTATCTTTTTTGAAAGTGGAAAGTGAAGCTAGTGTACATTATGGTCCTGAGCTACGCCTGAGGTGGTTACTTGTAACACCACAAACAGTTCAGTAGTCACCATGCCTCTCAGGCACATTGCTGCTTTTTACGGGTATGTGTGTACTATCCAGTGCTCAGTAAAAAGTAGAGACCACGCTTGTAGCTGGATGATTTCTGCAAATGGCCACTGACTCTGAAAACTTGTTTTTGTAAACCACTTTCCCAGATCATAATCTGAATTTATTAAATTTTCAAATGCATTTCAAAGTCTGTGTTTTTGTCAGATATTTTGAGGGTTAATGGGAAAGTTAATAGTGGACTTAGTTTGGGATTCTGCCACTGTTATTTATCTTAAGTCATTATAAAAGAGTTATTTCGTGCTTTTGTAATGGCACATTATTTAGATTGTATGGATTATAAATATTGTCAAGGGAATACATTTTTTTACATTTAATTACTAAATTCTTCCTTTATATTCAAGTGATTATGTAACTTTTCTGTAAAAGCTTGTTTGACCTCTGTATTTTACACAGCTTGGGAAAATGAAGGCTTTGTGTGAAAAGATGACCAAAGAACTCGAGATATCCAAAGAGAAAATGTGTGCTTTAAGTCAAGACCTTAAGGTATGGTTTCATGAACTTAACATAAAATTTGAAAGTTCTGCAAAAAATGTGTTTCTGAATCTAAGGTATCTTTATTTTCTTATCAGAATAAGTCTCTGTATTGTTGTATTCTGTTGAGTGGACTAGTTTACCTTGCAAGCTTGTGTGAAGCCATGCTGCTTTATTCTAGTTACCACCTTAGACTACATAACTGATCATTTCAATGATTGCGCTTTTGAAATAATATGAAATAGATTTATCAATTTGCAAAGTATTGTTTTATATTGAAATCAGCATCAGTAATTTTTTTCTCTTAACTGTTTTTCTCAGGAAGATAATTTAATTACTTCTGTTCATATGAAAGCATATTTTGTTAAAGATGTCCTTTGTTAATTTTTTTTTTTTGTTCCGTGTTTCTCAGACAAGTTAATGCATGTATGAAGCATCAGATCATCCTTAACAGTTGTACAATGTGCAGCCCTAAATTTCTTAGAGTAACATCTACCTGAGAACTGAGAAAAACACTTGAGAACTCTTTTCTTTAGTTTCTGAACAAAAATTTGTTCTGATCTCTCGGCTGGCACATCACTTTTGTAATGTCCTGTCTGGTTACATCAGTGGCCAAGGGAGCGAGGAAGTCTTGAGGTCATGGTTAAACTTAATCTCCCAATTGGCAGTGTATTGTATTACTGACAAAGTAGAACGTCTCTGCTCCCAGTGTTTCTTAGATTCTTTTCCTGGGGATATGCTGCTTTATCACTTTGGTTTAGTCACAGATACTTCTGCAACTCTCGTTGAATCTTCATATTTATTGACACTTGCATACAATCTATCATCTGATCTGAACTTTCTTTACTAATTTATGTTCAGAAGACTTTACACTTCTGCTTCTGTTGTAGCACCTTTGTAAAGCACCTGAAAATATTGCAACCCCTTGCAACAGATACTTGTATTCTTCATGCAAAAACTGAGATTGCTACACACAGATGGTGGTGGGTTTTGTGCATTATATCAGTTTTTGATCTCTTTAAATTTTTGGTAATAAAATTGTATATATGAGTGAAAACTAGTTCTAGTCTGAAAACATTTGTGTTAGAAATTTAATGTTGCTTTAATATTTTAATATTTTCATTCAGAAGAATAGAAGTTGTCATTGATCAATTTGGGGGTATATTTCCTACTATGAAGAATAAAAGTTGTCATTGTCTGATGAATTTGGCAGTATATTTCCTATTATATCTCCTGTATAAGCAGCTATGATTTTATGAGAAATGGTGCTTTCAGTTTGACCTTTAGTAAACTTTAATAGTGCTAGAAGTCCAGTGCTTGTAGGAGAGGAAGGCATGTGTATCTGTCCAATCCATCTTAGCAATCTTTTGGCCAAGAAGGGGTGGTGTATTAAGTTTTTTGTTTAGCTTATGAGATTTGGTACTGGTAACATAATGATCGTATTTATGAATATTTCTGATTATTAGTTTCTTCCCATGGTTAAACCTCCAAAGAGAGTCTTTATGGTTTTTTTTATCATGCAAATAAAGAATAGAGTGGGTAACAACAGTTGTCTGTGTTGCCTACCGACTCAGCTGTAATGGACCAGAGATGTACTTATGAAAGTAATGTACCTTTTCACTAGCTCTGAGAGCTCTCCAAACTGCAGAGGATAACTTGCGTCCATGCGGTCTGCATCTCAGTTGTGGGGGTAGAGAGGATTCCAAAGGTCACTGCATCATGGTGCTTTTAACTCTCAGATGGGTTTTAGATGCCATCTAGTTACAAGCTGTGGAGAAGGACTATTGTCAATTTTGATATTTTATTATTGACAAGATACAGTCAACTTAGCCTGGAGTCTTCTGAACACATGTGGCTACATGACTGTTTATTTCTTCAGATGGTGAGCACTGGACTAAGGTAACCTTTTATAGAGTAAAATCTTACCAGCCTTTCTGTTCCATGCCTCTGTTCTACAGGAAGCTCAGGATAACCTGGCTGATGCCAATAAAGAGTTAAATGATCTGCACACTAAGTGTGCAGACAGAGGGACTTTAATAGGCACTTTAAAAATGGAACTACAGAATGTACGGCAATGTTGGGAGAAGGAGAAAGTACGTGCCACAGAATCTGAAAATGAAATCCAGAAGCTTACCAGGGCTTACCAGAAGGATATGGAGGTATTACCAGAGACAAGATGACTGTCAAAGATAGTCTTTATTTAATCTCTACTTTATACATTTACATACATCAGATGGTTACTCTTAGTCTTAACAGATTTATCCCCAAAATACGATTTTAAGATATGAATTTTGAAATATGTATTTAATATCTGCAAGATTTCAGGACATATTAGTTCTCCTTCCTTGTATATCAGAAGTAATAGCATAACCCTTCCGGTATTTTGAATATTTGAACAGCTGAGTTTATTTAAAGAGCTACACCTAATGAACAATTATTTCTTTCTTTCAAATTGAAAGTTAATAAAAATGTTTTACAATTGGAAAATACAATAGTATCATCATCATGTGTTGTTAAGTACTGATTCACATGGCAATTGATAGATAGCAAATGTGCCTGTGTGCCTCAAAACCTAGAAATTCTTATTTGTGACCTGTTAGCTCATTGTGGTGTGCTATATATGAGAACAAAGTTTTATTTCAGAACTATTGTATCTTCCCTTATATTTGTTTACAGATGTTAATTTTGTTACTTTTTCCCCCAATAAAGCAGTTATGTACTAGCAATAGCAATGATATTCTTTATCATAGTTGCCGTGCATATTGAGCTTATTACTTCCATAAATTTGGACATGGATGCCAACTGAGTAAAAAGGAAACATTCTTTCCACCTCTTTTACAGTCTGGTATTTAAATAGTGTCCACATGAAGCAGCTGGAATTGTTACACACATCAGATGATTATTTAAGTGAAGGAAACTAGAAGCTTGGCTATATTGTAAAGTCAGCATGTCTACAACACTGTGGTTGCATTCAGTGTGTGAATTGATTTTGGGTCTCGGGACCCCTGTTTTCATGCCAAATGTATAATTATCATCCTTGGTTTATCACAGTCCAAGCGAAAATGTAATGATGGTGGAGCATTGGATTTTTCTTCAGGGAATTAGGGGATCTGCTAGAAACAAACTAAACTAAACTACAATTTTTTGTTGCCTGAAGTACCATGAAATAATTGTGAGAAAATGCACCTAAGTATAATGGAGAGGACTTGGAAAAACCATAGTTCCCCATCTTGGTCATCCCCGATTTCTTAATGTAGAGCCTTATCCAAGGCCTCTGGAAAACAATGGGAAGCTTGACAATGGTTTACTGACTTTGAATAAAGGCTCTGTTTCTTGTGGCTTTTGAGGTACAGCCTTCTATTGTTGCCTTAATCAAAGTTGCTAAGTGGCATATATGTACTAAAAGGATGAAGGCTGGAATTTTTGTTGCATGGTATCGTTGCTAAAGTTTATTTATAACTTACATCGATTTATTATACTACTGACTGACAGTGTAAGTGAATGAGACATGACTTGTGGAATTTAACTGATGAAGCTATAAGCCTATTTTGTCTAGCTATTTAGTCATACATAATCCACACAAAAAAAAACTTTTAAAAGACTTCAGAGCAATAGCTGTATAAACAGGGTGTGCTACCAAGCCATTCAGACAATTTTCTGTGTGCTGTGCAGATACTGGAAGTGAGTGCAATTTGAATGTACCCGAAAGTCTTGACATGAATGGTAAAATCACCTCTACTAATAACATGGAAATTTTTATCTGTATCAGATCATGGTTGTGACCACTGCAGGATTGGGCTGGCTTTATTTATATACTATGTCTAATTAGACAAATCTTGCAAAAACTGTTTTCTTACTCCGGTTTTAATATGTATGACTGCAAATATTAACAAGGAATTGAGGAATTTTGAAAAGGTTTGAGAATCAGCTTTGTGGGTTTTTTCAGTTGCGTGCAGCTCACATTACTACATATGTAATGCATCTCTTTGGATTCTAACACTGTTCAGATACAACAGTTAATTTTTCTTTTTGTCTCAGGAGAAGCTAACCTTCCTCCATAGCTTATACCAGCATTTGGTAGCAGGCTGTGTGCTTATAAAACAACCAGAAGGCATCCTGGATAGATTCTCTTGGTCTGAGCTTTGTGCAATCTTGCAGGAGAATGTTGATGCCCTGATCTTAGACCTCAACAGGGCTAATGAGAAGGTAAGTGTCCTTAGGCACCAGCTACCTCTATTAAATTCAGTGACATTTGTCCACATCACAGTATCATTAAAAAGGACTGACATTCATCTTATTTCAAAAAGAATTTGGACGTTAATAATTCAATACCATTAATTATGGCTTGTCTACAACTCAGTTTGATGCCATTGCTGTGGGCATGTAAATGTGACTGAAGTCTGTATGAAGTCTCTAAGCTCCACTTTCTGTGCAGGACATGCTAATAGTACTAGCCAATATTAGCCACAGGGACCTAATTAAAAGAAAATAAATTAATCTTACTGATGAAGCAATTCAAAGAACTTAGTCATTTACACTAATAAAGCAAGTCTTTATTTTAGCATAAAACAGAAACAAAACACACTTACTCCAGGAACATCATCTTTAAATAACATGTTTATGATTCAGAGGTACTATATGAAAAAATGCCAGTGTGGTTTTTTGGTTTAATTGTAACTTTAGGATTAGGAAATTTGTATTCAGAAATACAGTAGAAAATACTTACTTTTATAAAACATGCCAATATTTGTTTAAGGCAGAAGCTGTACTTTTTTCTGAATTATTTTAACGTGAATAAGCTTACATGCCCTTTCTCCCCAGAAATCCCTCTGTTTTTAGGGAAGAAAAGACTCTTTTTAAGTAACTGAAGCTGGCTCCACAGACTAACATATGCCACTCTTTAAGGTTTCAGTTCATGTTCTAGTTCCATTGATCATGCCAGTCCTACAGTCTAGTAGAGCAACTCTAGATCTTGGCTGCCCTGACTTTTTGTTCTTGAGGCATAGGAAGGGAAAAGCTCTTCCAGATGTTTCTCATCTGCTGGAATTGTGACCACTCCTGGCCCAAGTAAGGGACAGGGCTAGTTACAGTGAATTATTAACCTCAGTTGTACCTGCCTTCTGAGAATAAAATTTTTCTCCTGCAGTTTCGTGTGATCTATTTGGAAGGTATCTGGCTGATACTCTCTAGTAACAAAGTATGTAGGCATGTGTATTTAGAGGTCATTGTTAGCTTGCTTCATTATTCCATTTAGTTTGCATGGGAGCTACAAAGTTAAACCACAGAGTGAATCCCTTCATGCTTGTTGAAAACACATCATAAACTAATGAGCTACTTGTGAGAAAATCATTCTGTACACTAAAATTTCCTGACATTAATACTTAATAATATATGGAATGTCTTGGCTTTCCAATAAAACAAAAAATTTTTTCATTATTACTTGCAATCCTTGCTAAAGGACTGCTATACTTAGATTACTAATCTAGCAGCACAAAATTTAATGCATTTGTTTAAAAAAAAAAAAAAAAAAGAAACATCTAGTTCAGGTTTCCAACAAAGGCAGCAACAGATATCTGCAAGGTGGTATAAGGATGGCAAAACTGAAACCAAGGAAAACTCATTATTCCAAAATAGAAATATGTCTCAGTTTTGTTGCAAGATTCAAGTGATCTGTCATGTTGGAGTAGTCTGTGCTTAAATTAATATGTAGAATTAAAGTAAAAAGGTATTTTGAGAGGTAAAAGAGTTTCTTTGTAAATGCTTGTCACGCAGATATCTCACCTAGAATATATTTGTAAGAACAAATCTGATACTATGAAGGAGCTTCAGCAGAACCAGGAAGATGCTTTTAGCAAAATGGCTGAACAGATGAAATCACAGGAAAGCTGTTGGCAGAAACAAAAAAAGTATCTGGAACAGCAGTACTCAGGTCTCCTTGGGGAGGTTCATGCAAGGGCACAGGTATGGTGCTGTCAACTTAACAATTATTTTTTCTTCTTGTAAATATTAATGGATTATTTCAGTAGTTTAAGCTCCTAACCATTTTAAGGTTGTTTGGGAATTTTAGTATATCTTTTTAAAAAAAACCCCAACACTGTGCTAGTATTAACTTCACTTAGAATAAGAAATAAATTACTTTGTTAAAACATTCCAGAAATGAATTGCTTAATTTGGTCTAGAGTTGGTAGTGATTTTTTTTGAGAATGTTAAAGCTCTAAGATTGAAATTGCTTATTTTAAGAATTATATAGTGCAGCAGTTACCTTTTCAGTGTCATGCTTTGTAAAGACTCTAGAGTAACAGTAATGTGGTGTCCTGGGAATAAATTTAGTATATACATTCTGACCTTCAGAACTAATTATCTGCTACAGTGGTAGATTTCAACAGTATTAAAGGACTTCGTTATACAGATACTACAGTGAGCAGTGGTTCAAAAGTGTAAAACTGTTGTCACCAATGGTTAGAGAAGTTACTTGCAATCTAAATTTTTCACTGCTATTCTACAGCCACAATTCACTGTTGTTACAGTCACATTCCTTACATGTGTTTTGGTTAAGTGTTGTGAAATAGAGGAAATAAGATATGCCTTGTTATTTGTGACTGCCATGTGAAACTTACTTCTTTAGAAGAATGCTGTATTTGACTCAGATTTTGGACTTGGAAGTCTGCACTCCAAAATATGTAATTATGAAGTATTCTTTAGACAGAGAGATTTATGGTGACTTCTTGGAAATGAGTTAAAATCTTGCATATATCTTTTGCTTGATATTTACATTTCACACTGGATATTGACAGTACTAAAAACATCCCTGTAAGTGGAATAAGTGGCATCCAGACTTATATTAAGTTTCCCTAACATCCTGTAGTTTCATCCTATGAAATCATTGCCAACATTAAGTGATGAAATGAGGAAGCTTAGTTTCAATTTTAAAAATTACTTTTCCTTCCTAAATAAAACGTGGAGTTATGTAGTTTAGATTTCTACCTCCTATGGATGCTGCACAAAAGAAAGGTCTGAGTCATCTCTTTCAGAACTCTCTGTTACTGTGGAGAATTGGTGCTGTGCAGTACTGCACCATTCTTTGGGATGGCGCTGAACCTGCCAGTCCTCTCAGCTGAATTGAGTAGACAGCAGGCAGAGCATGTACTGAAAACATGGCTCTGCTGTGGAGTGTGTTAGGCATGTCCTCTGGAAAAGACTTACCTGTCAACTTGCTGTATAGGACTACTGTGTTTCTAAAGGGGAGATGCTTTCGTCTGGAAACATCTGGGCGTGCTTTCTAACACAAGTTATGTAATGTTGGAATACAAGCTGGCAGTGTTGTAATCTCGGCAACGCAATGTCTGTATACATTTAGATGATTCAACAGAACATTGTCTCATTTTTTTTTTCCATCCGATGTTCCAGTTCACTTTCCTTACCATTCAATATCAATCTGGAAAGAAGACAATCTAATTTATTCTGGGTTTCTAATTTATGACTGACTTTGGACCTGCAAATACCAGATTAAGATTTTTGTCTCTCTGGGATCCACCCCAGATAGGTCCATGGATGTCTGCTGTTAGGGCTGTCTTACTCCAGACTTGACTGTCTTTTACCTGTTGCACTTTGAGCCTGTTAGCCACATTTGTCTGCAAGATCACTGTGCTCTGTGGATCAGAGGTGTGCAGACTAATGTAGCCTTGTTTCTACAGGAAACAAGGGAAAATGTGCCAAAGTTATGGAATGCCTTCAAAGGATCCTTTAGATATTACTGAGTGCCAGTGTTTACATAAAGATACAGAATGTGATATTTAAATTTAATTATTTTAACAGGCTTTATTACTTATTTTTTATAGGGAACATACAGTCAGTGTAAGTGGAATTTAATTTGCCAGTATTCTGTATTTCAGTGTAGAATTGTGGGTCTCATCACTCTAGGACATTTATTCTAGCACTACAAGGAAGCTGTAGCAATTTGCTGTATTTTCCATCCAAGGATCTGAGTGTTAATTACAAGAAGTTTAGTGAACTAATCCCTTGTAGGTGTTATTTCCTTCTGGAAAGGGAAGGTGGTGCAGAACAGTAAAAAATCACTCAAGCTGATGTTACATCATAGAATGCATCCTATTGTTTGTAACTTTGTCTTCAACCAGTGTTCCATGCCTTCTAGACATTTCTCTTCAGAGCTCCTGGGTTGAGACTTCTTTAATTTTTGCACTTGTTAGTACATATGTGAAGGCAAACTGAAGACTGTCAGTTTAGACTCTCAGGAGTTAACTGAGAGTTCTAACTGCACAGCAATATGAGTAATACATCATGGAAATTATTGTTTTGGTTTCTTAAAACTGCATTAAAGATTTATGTTTTTTCAGAATGGTCTCCTTATGATTAAAAGGTATCATTGTAAAATCTGGAGATTTTAGTAGTGGTGATGTCTGCTGCTGTCACTGCTGCTGTCCCCAGTCAGTACTGTTCAGGGTCCCTGACTCCAAGATAGGATCTGTGGATGTTAAAAGGTACTACTTCACAGCTGTTACTGTAGGTCAGAGGGATGATGTAATCAGAAAGCAGTTTCACTTTTTCTGTAGGGCAGAAATATCCAGAGTGGCCTTACCACAGATCAGCAATAAACAAGACACTCTGTAGATACTGTACTTCTTTGTCCATGGTCTCCATGTTTGGAGAGTCAGTGGAGTTTAAAATGCATATCCTTTTTCCTTACATTTTGTAGCAGGAATGCTGTCCTTTTGATTTGATAGTGTGCCATTTTGAAAATGTTACTATGCCTGTTCCTTAGCCTCACACAGATATTTTTGTTCAGACTGTGCACAGTCTCATAGGAAATGTCCTCTGAATTTTAACTATTAGTTGTTGCTTGTTTATTATGTAGACGTTTATTAATCTGTCCCCATTTTTTGTGGAAACAACATAAAATAGAAGGGTTTTGTTCTGATATGCAAAAACATGTTTTAAGAGGAAAATCCTGTAACTACTTGAAAAATGTTAATATCAACAGAAAAAGGTTTGCTAAATAGAAAAGGGAAAAAGTCCTCTAGGGAGGAAAAAAAAGTCTTTTTTTAATTGGCTTTCTTTTTTTGTTTGGAAGCCTTGCTTTTACAGCAGAGCAGGTGAATTAGCTAAAGGCTGTGGTATCTTGCAGTTGTATCAAAAATCAGTTCAATCAATGCAAAAGGAAAAGTTATGTGTAACTATACTGTTCCTGACCCACCGCATGCCTTTGATAGACATGTCTGGCCCATGTACTTAAAACATAGGAAAGAAATGGAGGACAGTGGTGTTGATGTTGTTTATTTAGATGTATAGGTGCATATATGTAGTAAAATGAAACACCTAAAATACAGGAGAACCTTTTGAAGTCATGGTGTCATATTTCTAGTTTCCAGTTCTGTTTTCATGCCAGAATAAAGGGTAAGGACCCAGTAAGAAGTAGGATAAAATAGTGTTGCTAGTAGCACCTGATTTTTTGTGAAGTATTTCTGGAATCTACCAAGCTCTGCAACCCAGTGAGGTGTCCCTCAAACCTCAAACACCAAAGGAAGTTGACTTGCCAGTGTTTAGGAAGAGAATTCTATGTCCCTTTCAAAAACTGTGCTTTTAAGCTTTGAAGAAATCACTAGAAACAGTGTGGGGTAAGACAAAAGCTGTTATTAGCCAGTAAAAAAAGGTGTATTTTCATACAGAACTTCTACGTTTCTGTAGTCGGAGATTGTCTTGTTCACTTTTGCATATTACCATATAACCATAAGCATAAAAACACCAAGCTTTTTTTAAAAATAAACTTTAATTAGACAGAGCACTGAATGTTTGTATTGCTGCCCAACAAGCCCTGTAGGGATCACACTTTGTTTACTCAAGATACTGGCCTTTCACCTGTGATGGCCAGAAACTGTAAGTTGTTTTCTAAATTCAGCTTACCTTTTCAGTTCCTTCCAGCCATGCTATCAGGGGTTTTTTTCTATAAAAATCAAACACTGTAAATAATGCAGTAGCACTGAAAGTATTGTACATGTTCATACTTAGTTTTAGAGTAGTAAAGTGACATATGAGGCCTTTAAATTCCATTTTGTAATTAAATCTTTTAGTTACGTACTCTATTTTGATATCACTGAAAGTATTTTAATAACACTAGGAATTCTTCCTCTTTCAAAAAAATAAAATATTTATTTGATCAGACATTCTGAACTGACTAGGGTACATCTCTATAGAAGCATGGAATCTTCTATTTCCATTCTAGGCATAGCTTATATACTTTTTTCCCCTGTTGTGCTTGCAGGATGTAGGAGGGAGAAGCAACTAGGGTGCCTGCTTCACCACTTGGGACCTATACCACATTGAACATATGGGAATGTGGCTGGATGACACCATTTTACTTCTCTTTTGGCTACTGCTCGCAGGAATAACCTCACCCCATTTTTAACAAAATTGGTTATAGCTCTAAGAAGATAGCTGAAGCTTAGCATGATCCTCTCTTGATCATATGCACTTGTCATTCCATTTGTGTTTGCTTTTTTGTGTCTGTGTATTTTAACGGGAGTGTAAGCATTTAACTTGAGCTTGTGGGTTTTTTGTGAACAGTGCCTAAAATTTATTATCTCCTTATACCACTGGATCCTGTTTAAATGTAGCCTCAAGTGGTTGTTCCAATTACAGACGGCTCTCATGCATCAAGAAGCCAGTCTAAGTCTCTGAGGTCCCAGCGTAGTGTCTTGATTCCTGTACAACAACTGCATGTTATCAAAAGCAACCAGTCTGCGTGGTCTAACCTTAGTCCTGGCATTCCCTAGCTTTGTTACACTGGTGTTACCCTTTTTTCCTGTTTCAGTGCATGTAGAGGAAAAGAAAAAATATTCTGCAAGTTGAAAAAGTCTGTAATGATGCTAGTCAAAATAAAAATATCTGTATTACACTGTTCTTTTGAAAACTCAGTTCTGTATGAGACCTAATTAATCTGTGAATATATAAGTAGGGGGTTGATTACAAAGTAATTAAGAGATCACCTTTACTTCCCCTTTCCCAGCTGCTGCCAATCTGTCTAGGTTTATCTTCCAGAGTCTTCCTTCTTTTTTTCTTCTCTCTTACACTAACTTTCTTTTCTGTTTTGAAGAACAAAGTTCTTTCTGAAATTGGAATGTGTAATTGCTTATTGTTAAGCTAACTCATAAACCGAATGTGGACAGCCACGCACCTTCTGTGTGCTATCACAATACTCGTGGATTATCAGAAATCTGAAGACCATTTGTAGTTGAAGACTGTGCAAATTTTCCTTGTACTACGAATTTCGTTTTCATATATCTGGTTCTGTAACTGTTTGCTGAGAGAGCTACTTCGACAGACTAATAATTTTTCTTCCTTTAATGTGTTACTTGAATCTGAAAAAAAAAAAATTCTTCTAGCTTTTGTCTAGGTAAAAATGATTTTGTTATTTTAAAAAATATCTTCTAGTTAATATTTCTTCTGGTTTTGTTTGTTTTTTCCACAGGAATACCAAGTAGCAGCAGAGGAAAACAAGGAGAAAATTTATGTCCTTGAAAAAAGACAGGAGAAATTGGCCCTTGAAAATGTATCTGTGAAAAATATGTTAACACAGGTTCAGAGGGAGCATTCATCTCTCCTGGCAGCCTGTGCACTACTGGCGGGTGCCCTGTGTCCTCTCTATGGCCGGTCATGTGCTCTGTCTTCCCAAAGAGACCTTCTCCAAGATCAGGTCAACATTTATGAATTAGTGAATCAGGAGATTAGGACCCTAGTTCATATTCTCTCTCATGTAGAGGAAAACAATCAAGATGAAGCAAAACTGAAGAAAAGAAAATTCAAAGGCCTGATTCGTGTATTCCGAAGAGGTGTGATTGCAGTTTTGGCAGCTAACAGACTTAAAATTTTAGCCCAGTCTTCTAGTTCCCTTTTCTCCTGGGTAACTGGCTTCAAAGAAGGCATTGGAATTCTAGTTTGTGTAGGAGAATCCAAAGGCAAGCGTAATCTGTCAAGTAAGCTTATTGTTTTCTTCTTTGATAATTGTTTCAAGTTACATGGTTAGTCAATAATAAATAGCAATATTATTCATAAAGACAAATTTAATGACATTTTGACAACTATAATTTCTGGATTTTTTGACAAATGTAATTTCCCTAAAAGGAAATACTTGGTCTTACAGACTCATCCTGTTTGATATCCTTGACATCTGTGTTATGGATTTTAGAACTAGGTGCTACCACATCTTCTTCATGGTGAATGTCTTGTAGTGTTCCTAAATGACCGTCAACGTTTTTTTTAAAAGATTTCCTCTTGTTTTATTAATAATTTTTAATATTTATATTGTATTAAAAATGCAAAAAGTTGCTTTCTGGTTCAGGTAAAATATTAGTATAGGGTTTATAAGTCTTTCTTTAGAGATTATGTAGTCTTCCTGTCCCTTTCTGTTACCAGACCAGTTCATGCTTCCCCCTACAAGGGTAAATGGTATCAATGTTTACCAAAATAGAAGATCCATCTACTTTTCTGTTTTAGTAGTGCTGGAAGCATATTTAATACAGTCTAAATTGTCCTGAAAGAAGAATTAGTTTGTGTCTTATATACTTAGTTTTGGTTTTACTTTTAGTTTTGGTCAACTTCTGAAAGAGCTGAAGATAGTAGTGTGCCTTATCTGAGTTACTCAGTTTTATTGCTAGTTACAATTCTGTTTCACAGGTTGCGAAGAGGAACAAATTCACTGTGTTGAAGCACTCAGCTGGTTTACTAGTTCTAACCTCCTTGCTGCAATAATCAGTTCTGTCACTGAATTACAGGATGTTGTTAAAAAAGCAGGTAATTTTAAAAGTGTATTTCTGTAGTAGAAGATAAATAATCAGTGTGGTTACAGCATTTCCATTTTTAGGATTTTATCTGAACTATTCTGGATCAAATCTCTTGAGAGCTGTTTTGTTGGAACTGATTAATTTTCTTTAATTGGTGATATGATACTTTATCATTTCAATATATAGTGCCATGGAAACTGAAGGCTGGAGAGTGCTTTTAGAAAGCATATAAGTAGTTTTGCCTGCTTTGTTGTGAGATAGGAAAAAAACCATTTACACCATGCCAGCAGGTATTTGGCAAACCTTTTCTTAAAAGCTTCCAATGATGTCATATTTATAAGCTTCCTAGTTACTTGTTCCACTGTTCACATATTCAAAAAGTATTTTACTGAAGCTCAAACCTAATTTTTTTCCATAGAGAAAATCTATGTCATTTCTGTCTATTTGATCTGTGTATTTTTTAAGTGCAGGCCCTAAAACTGGCACATAATCAACCTGGGACATTACTGCTGCCAACTGAAAGGAAATAATTTCCTACTGTGTTTTATATGATATGAATCTAGAATTTCCAAATTTGGAAAACAGCTGAATTTGATGGATACTATTTTCATCTAGTTTACTTGCTATCTTGTGGTTTTGGAGAGAGAAGTAAAATGTTCTCAATTTATACAATATATAGCAGTACTTATTTTATCTCTTGACTGTGTTCCTTCTCTAATTATTTGCTTAATTAGACTTGTGTCTAGATTCCCTACTTTTCTCAGTCTCTCCTCATACAGAATTCTACTATGTCTATGGAAAATTTTAGTGCCAGTCTCTAGAAGTGTCATGTCTTGTGTCCCAGCTGTTAACTATCTTCCTTAATTTCTTTGCATTGAGGACTGATACAAGATCTCACTTGATTTCCTCTGCATTGCTGTCATACTTAGTTCTTTGATATGTGGTAGTTTCAAAGTCCCAATAATTTTGCCACAGCATAAAGGATATTAAAGGAAGGATAATTTATATGAATAAAGAAAAATAGCAGGACAGAGAGAAGGTGATACATTCCCCAGAAGCCTGCACAGTAAACCAGTGACAGAAGTCAGCCATTGAATCAGAAGTGTTTTGATTCAGTTTCAGGTGCTCTCTTCTTTGATCATCCTGTTTTCAGTAACTTAAATTTATATCTTTATAAAACAAAGTTAGAACTGTGTTTTAGAATATTTACAGGGTTTATATTGTAAGTGTACGGAGTATTGAGTAAGAACAGCAAATTGGAAAAGAATCAAGAGAAACTTTACAGCAGAACTGATGTGCTGAAGTGACTACTTAGAATACCCTAAACCTAATGATTTTTTGCCAGTATTGAAGTATATGAGAATTCTGGTGGACTCTATTTACTTGATATCTCTGCACTCAACACAGTTGTAGTTTTGAGAAATAGGAAGAGCCATGCTGAGAGTGTTATAGCCACAGTCAGTTTGGTGATTCTTTCATGGCTTATCTCTATATTAAGTCATTTTCATAGAACCTCAAGATCTAACTTCTTATGTATTACTTGGAATTCTATTGGTCATGAGATCAAAAGTTTTTTGGAACCAAAGGTTCTTGGGAGTAGTAATAAAGTTTGACATGAAATTTCCAGAAGTATCAAAGCGATAAGGCTCTGAAGGAATATATTTGAAAGAAAGCTTGCATTACCTAGAAAATTATTTTATGTTCATATTTGAAATAGGGTTTAAACCTTCAAACTGACTTAAATGATTTTGAAATTTTTAAAGATGTAAATAGGTAATCTGAGAGGCATCTGCTCTCTTCAGATCTTGAAATAATGGCAGTTCCAGATTAGACTGTGCATCATGGGAGAGAGTAGGCACAAGAAGGTGCTATCTGGATCTACAGTATAGAATGGTTCAATTTCTTAAAAATTACTTTTAAAGATTACTAGCTTCTGAGGAACCATTTGAGGCAGTTGAAAGAAACCAAATTCAGATCACTCAGATAACACAGGAAACGTTGGGCTTTTGTGCACTGGTGAGGTTTATTTTTTATTGAGCTTTTAAAAGTGTTTCTGGTTTGACATTCATGATCATTTCCTTTCACACTGTCCATTAGTTTGGTTCTCATTCTAGCATGTCTTGGAGTGATCTATTAGCTTCAATTTGAATACAGGTTTATTAAAGTATTGGGGGTTTTTGGTTTGGTTTTTTGTAAGATTGTTTTTGTACAGAACCTGTACTTCAATAAACCAGAGAAAATAAAGGTCAAGCTTTTTAAGTACAGATATCAACTTTTACATACACAAAGCTTTTGAAGCTTAGCATGAAAATTTTAGTCTTGTGTAGTACTACCAAGTTCACCCTGCTGACTGTTCTGTTTCACAAAAACAGAGTAAACAAGAATTCTTTCTTTATCTGTCTGTGAAGTAGGATTTGTCACTTTTCATTGTCTTTTCTTTTGTTTGTTTAATGTCAGAATTGCTCTTTGTGATATACCTGTACTTGTGTTAGTAAGTTCTTATACACATCACAGTGTACATCATTTAATGCTTTTATTGTAATTCCTTGATCTTTAGTGGGCAGGTGCTTAAAATGTATATACCTAAACCGTATATTCTCTTCCTAGTGATTATAGAAATAGTTACTTGTGGAATTGCATTATATTCTCATTTCATTTTTCAAAGCAGTCAGTAACTTGCATCAACATATTTCTGTGTATTTACTCTAAACTGCTCTTCATAAAAAAAACAGCACAGGTGATGATTTGCTTTTTTATTCCCCATCTCAAGAAAGTGCCTTAAGTTGTGGATGCCGAACTGACCCAAATAATGGGAATCCTGGTTATGGAGCGGAGTGATTGTTTCAAAATGCTACAACACAATTGCCTGAACTGTTGTTATTAATTTATTTTTAATACAGTTAAACTGGAGGTTCTAGACATAGGGAAACAGGCTGCCATCCTAGGTACTGCACATATAGAGAAATACTGTGTTTTCTGGCAGGCAAACAGTCTCGTGTAAAATGAGATACCAGGTGGAAATACTGGGAAAAAATGAAGTAACAGTACCTCATTGACAGTATCCTTGTTTTGATATTTACCAAAAATCATGGCAAAGGAGAAGTTTTTAGAAGGTTTTGGTGTCATCTTACGTGGAAGGCAGTACAAATGTTCTGGTTTTAATTTTAGGTTAATTTAAACATTCAAAGTAGTGAATGTGTCATGACTGGAGAAGAGAGATGGTCTTTGAAACTGAAAGACAGGTAGGACAGGATAATCTGTGATAAGAGTTAAAATATGAAGATATCTTTTATGTGATCAGTAATCACATCAGAGATCCAACATAAGAAGAGAGGAGACTTGGCCAGTAGCATTTTCTTCTGGGTATGAAAATAAAAATTGGTTTTTTTATTTAAAATGATGTTTTATTAGTTGAAGTGAGAGATAAAAATGCTGGATAAGATTTTTAGCTTTAGATATGAATATAAAGAGTGCAGTCTTAGACATGATGAAAAGACAAGTTTACTACTAGCTGGGATTATGGAGAACATGTATTCAAAAATGGTACTCTAGTTAAGTACTGAAGTTGTTGGAGTGGTGGTATTTTGAAACCAAGCAGGAGTGTGACTCTGAAAAAAGAATATTTGACTTGATCATGTTCTTTTTTTTTGTTTGCTTACAGATAAGTTTCATCTCATATGTGTAAATGATACATTCTTTATGATGAGAAATGTGATCTAAAAATGTCAGTAATCATGTTTTGTTTGCTTTATCTTTGCAATGTAAAAAAGGAAATTCTTTAACTTAAAAACGCTATGGTTATTTTCTTCTGTTTATACTCTTAAGTAAATATTTTAATTCACTGCAGCAACAGGAGATATTTACGTTCAGTAGTACAGCATAAGCTCTTCCATTCTTGTCATCTTACACTGATGGTATCATAAGACAAGTAATGACAGATTAAGACCTGCCTAGCAGAGGGAAAACTAAATTACAAGACTTTTATTAAGGCATAAATAAACCTATTAACTGTTATCTGGAATACCAATTAGTGGAAGGAGCACTGACAATTTTATTTATCAACATTAAACACAATTATTAATTACAGACCTGACGAATCTAGCAGTAAGCAGGACATGTTGGGTGTGCTGGGGCCTTAAGTCCATTATATGAGAAGGATGATTACCAAAATCCTGTGGGGAAATAAGTAATTGTAGCTGTAAAATTTTAATTGCCTTGGAATAAGGTAAATTATATTCTCTTGTCTCAGAATATAAATAGTATGGCATTAAGGTACCAAGCCTCACTAATTTTCAACAGCAAATGATTTAGACATCTATAGAGAGGAGGGAAGAGGAGTCAGGAAACCCTCAGAAATTTGCATTGTAAATATTGCGATAAAGTAGTTTACCATGTGCTATCACATATGATATACTTGACCTGGCTTGCATTTGCTTGCATTTGTCTTAGATGTTTTCTGAATTACAGAATTAGAATACCCAAGAAAGACTTATAGTATAGTATTGGAGGAAAACATAAAAACAACTGGGAAATTATTCTTTGAGAAACAAATACTGTTCTTTAGAATCCTGTCCTACTCTTCCATCCAAAGATTGATAGCAGTAGTGTTCATTGCTAAATATGGAATTTGTCCCATATGTCCCCAGTATGTCTCCGAGATATTCCTGTGAGCAAATTCTTCCACTCTTTAATGGGAATTTCCTACTGAGTATTTTAAAGATGTTATTTGTTGTTTCTTTTCCACTGAAAAACCTCTGAAACTAATAACCTACTTGATGTTTCTTTTTTGTTGTTGCTTCTTAAAGATCCAAAGCCGTGGCTTTCTGAACACTTACTTGTAAGTGCAGCCAGGAACTCCTTCTCAAAACTTATGGACAAGCTGAATGTAATAATGGAGACTGTTCCACTAGACAGCAGCATGACCATTACTTATCAGGAGAAAGACTCCTTGGTACAGAGGCTGGCTCATGGACTTCATAAAATAAATACCCAGGCCCTGGAAGATGGATTGTGTGACAGACTACCCATTATGGTATGCATATTTATAGTGCTACTTTGTGTAAACAGTAGATTCCCAGCATAAGTGTTACAGTGAAATGCTCTTGATAGTACCGTTAATTTTGTTTCAGATTGTTTATGAGTCTGTTAGTTGAACTCAACTATATAGAGAGTCAGAAGTTGATTTGCAACACCCAAAAGCATTAGGGAATTAATAGATCTTTTCTTTTATTGTTGAACAATTTTAAGAAGAGATTTGATGTTTCCAAGAAAAAGATATTTTTAAAGTTCTGTCAAAATTGTATTTGCTTTATGGGAACAAACTTGCTTTTGGCTTTAACTAAACATTAAGGTTTGCTTTTTTTTTCCCATTTTTCTCTGGCTTACTGTTCTATCTTTCAGTAGAGATAATCTTCTTTCCTTTAACCAAAATGAAAGGATAAGCTCTTTCTCACATAATCAGTCTTTTATGGTGGACCTTACATGAAAACAGGTACTTCCTTGAAAACAGAATTTTCAGTAACCCTCAACAGTAGATGAAACTGATTCACATTTTTCTACCTGTGTGTGTCCTTTAGAGATGGAGGACCGATGACAGCTTTGTCTAATTTGCTTGCGTATTAAATGCGATTGATTTTATTGTGAAAATGGCTCATTTTATAGCACATGATTTTGTTTCTGTTTACTAACAGAAATGCATAGCATCCTTGCAGAAGCAAATATTTGAATTTATACAAAGGCTTCATACAGCAGAGGTGGAACGCCGCTCACTGCGCCTAAAACTTGCAGAATTCAAATGGAATTTCAGTGAGATGAAGAGAGAAGCTGATAAAGCCCAGAGCCTTCAGGAGCAGTTAAATATGTTTAAGCAATCTGTAAGTATATTTGATCTAAAGGAGACTGCTTACAAGAGATCTTCCTTTTTACACATTTTTTGTGTTCTTTTGAAAAACAAATATAAAATCAGTCTGCTATTAACAGAATTTTCCAGAAAACTTGCCTTGTAAATGTCACTAAACTATAAGTCAGGTGTATATAGAAGTAACTCCCTTCTTGGTTTGTAGCATGAGGTATTCTGTGTAAATTACATCTTTGGTCTTCAGCAATCCAGGTTTTCTTCCATATATTTAAAGTGTTGTGATTTATATACCCTAAAAGGATTTATATATTTCACTTCAACAGAGTAAAATCAGCTGGAATGAGGGCATCCAATAAGTATGTTCATGAGAAGTTACTAAAACGTAAATGTATTGTTTTAAAATCTGCATGGATATTGCTGAATATTATGATAGACATTTTACTGCATCTTTGAGTATGGATTATGTCCTGAACTAGTCAGTTCAGTGCAAATTTTAGTATGGCTGTTTCCTTGAAGGAGTAACTTTATGGTAAGGGAAGAAAAAAGCCTTTTTTCTACATTCTCAGTAGCACTTATGCACCAAATTCCTCTGACTCTTTTCTGTCACTGATCAATTTACTTAAACACTAAGGGTTGACTAATGCGTAAACAGCATTGTCTGGCAGGAATGAGAAGAGACAACAAAAAGGTTCCTTAACCACTTGAAACCACAGTATATTGAGTAATGGACACCATGTTTGAGGAATTGATGCCAGTTTGTGGGTTTCTGCCCTGTCATACTCATGGAACTGTGCCTTCAGTCCTTATTGAAGGGGAAGAAACTTGTGTTGCTTTAGTATGCTGGAGGTTCACTGGACATCTTTCCTCCTGTGTTTATTTTCTATAGGTTGCATTCAGAATTGAGCTCACTTTTGAGCTATTTGAGAAAGTGAATGGTTAAGGATTCTTATACACGCTTTACAGGTGTACAGCGTAACTGAAACAGTCGTGTCTGATTGAGCAGCATTTTCTGTAGCTGTGCTCAGTGTTGATCCTGAGGCCTAGTTGGCAGACCTGTCAGTGTGTCCCAACCAAAACATTTGCAGGAAGAGAATATTTAATAGATGATTTCACATCCATTCTCCTTCCTGTTCCTAGCTGGTAAAATGGGCTCTTTTTTACTCCAATAGACAACGTTGTATCTAATCATCTTCAGTTTTGTTCTTAATGGGTTTTATTCCCTTACAATTCTGGGACTGTTAGGTGAAATTGTCACATTTTAGATTGTCGTTCAAATGTAGATGATGATTTTCCTTGAAGAATTATTTCTTCTTTCTGGAACATTTTGGGGAGGGGAGGAGGAGTCCAGGAAGATGTTTACAGGGCTTAATAAGATATGCAGTGAAATGTGGAACATTAATCTGTATATTTCCTTCTAAATCTGATTCTTTATAACCTGGGGTGCTAATTTGAATAGAATAATGAGTGCATATGGTTTACAGTACCCAGAATGCTTTTTTGAAAAAAATAGAAGGACTAAAGTTGTCTGCCGTTTTTTTGTTTGGTGATCTGTCTTCATGTTAAAAAACCTAAATAGTCATCTTTAGCATGCTTTTGTTTCAGAATTTGGTATGTTTGCAAGTGGAACTCTGAAAGTCAAGCATGTAAACAAGTGAATACAGTTACACAATCAAAACACATTTATTTCCCTTATCAGAAATTGATCACCCATGAGAGGTTTGAAAGTGCATGTGAAGAATTAAATAATGCATTACATCGGGAGCATCAGGCACAAGTGCTTTTGAATGAACAGGCGCAACAGCTACAGGAGTTAAATAATAAACTAGAATTGCACTCCAGTGAAGAAGCAGATAAAAACCAAGTCTTAAGTGAAACTGTAAAGGTAAGATGATTATCCTTCTGAAATAGGCACTGGAAATTTATATTTTTGTGAATAAGCCAAATCTTGCAGTTTTTGTGCAACTAAAATTATAGGAGTAAGTGCATGTATACTACTCAGTCCACTGGAATTTTAGGGTACTCAGAAAACACTTTCGAGATGAAACTTCAAGCTATAACTTCCCCTTTCTGCTTTTTGGACTGAGCAGTGTACACCAGTATCTGTAATCTGTGAAGTGTCTGGATTTTACATGATACATGAGACAGCAGTTCTAGCTATCGTGAGGTGTTTGCAGGCTATAGGAAAAACGAAGGAAGAAGTACGGGAATACTTTGATTTTTGATAGAGCTCATAAGAGTATTTTAAAACCTGGATTAGCTGTTTCCTGAATATAGACTCAGGGTAGAGAATGCATTTGTCAGTTTGAAATACGCTAGGTGAAAGTAGAGAAAGACTTTTTTTTCATCAGGATTTAGAGTTTTCCCCAGACCTAACAAGTAAAGAGGGAAAAGATGTTGGTACCAGAATCTCTGATAGCAAATCAAGGAGCCGAGAGAGACTAAGAGGTTGTGGATATCGAACATGTGAAGAGAAGAAGCCTTGTGATGGCAGGCCAGTAATGTGTGGTGACCTGAGCTCTGCAGCTTTTACTTATTTTTTATTTAAAGCAAGCTTTGCTGCTTGTGTCTGCTCTTCAGCCTTACTGCTGTCTTTCCACCTCCCAGTATTCTTCTGTGAATTGATAGCTGAGCAAAAGACACTGCTTCACTGGTATTTTGAGAGAGAGAAGCACTTGCGATTCTGAGGAAGATTTAAGGAGGAAGTGATGAGAAATGTCAAGAGGCAGGAGGAGAACCAAAGAGATGCAAGTTACAAAACTAGTAGAAATGTCAAAAACGATTGTTGGGAATACAACGGCAAAAATGGATGTCAAGGAGAATGACTTGCAGCAGAGTTGAAGTTTGAAGTAATGTACAGTGGAGGAAACTGAAAGATGTTGTCGAATTTATTAAGGAGGGTTTTCATTAGCAGTATTATCTACTAAAAATGCCATACCTCACTAAGGGTGAAAGATGATGACATTTCCAATTTACCTGTTGGTTTTGGTTTTTTCTCCTTCCCAGTCCCCTAACTTTGGGTGTTTCTTTTCAGTGTAAGAATAAATTTGTCTAATGTTTAAGTCAGGTTGCTTAACACTATTGCTTTTTTGTTTCAGATGTAAATACAGTATACATAAGTCATTAGACTTGTGTTTGGTTTCTTTGGGAAATACTTGATTCAAGATTTTTAAATGGATATTAGTATCACAAAGAAGAGAAAGAATAGAAGACAGATGTTATTTGAAATCTTCATTAGGGTCACTCATACATTAATGTATGGAATTTCACCATGGTGAAACATACCTTAACATTTGTCCAGAGGAAATGAAACAAAAAGTCAATTGTAGGCATTTAAAATATATGATGGAGTTTTAAACAGAACTGGATACTGAATTACTGGATACTGAATTAGATTTCACAGCGTGTGGTTTTTATAAATTAAAGGCTAGAATCAATTTTTCTGAGACAGCAGTGATCCTAAAATGCACCCTACCTCTGCAACCCCCTAGCAGTTGTGTTAGTCTGAAGAACTTGATTTAAGTCTGAAATGCTTGAGTGTAGCTGAAAGCTGTAAGGATACAATGCAATGTAATAATATAGCTGTTGTGATAGGATGGAGGCTAGGAAAGTTGACAAAACACTCCTTAGAGCTGAAACTTACCACTTACAGTTATACTGATTTGGTTTTCTAAATGTATTACTCCATAATTCTCAGTCCTTTCCATGGAGTTTTGAACCAAAATTAAGTTGTATACTTGCTGCCATGTACTGTCCCTAAACTTCAGTTTAAATACCAGAAGGTTGATTGATGTCTCTTAATTCCTTCATGTTTACTATAATAGCACAAAATTGCGTTATGGTTGTAATGGCCTGTATCTGTGACTGTATGAAGGAAGGAAACAAGATCAGTTGTGGTAACATGGAGACACACGTTCATGATAGTGTTTATTTGCTTTTTTTTTTATTATGTGTATATGATTTTATAATGTATACTTCCTAAATCATCATCTCACCTTCAACTTTTATCATTGTTTTTTACAGTTCCAAATCTGTGCTAAGTTCTTCCTAAATTCAGGTAGCAGTTTAACACAAGCTACTTTGATACCAAGGGGTAAAGGGACTCTTTATTTTTTTGAACTCTACACATTTGGATTTTTTAAATTTAAGAAACAGTCGTTCATAAGCTTTTCTTCCACAGTTTACCACAAATCCCACTTTGTTCATGACAGGCAGAAATTGTCTCTGCCTTTGCCCTGGTGTTTTAACTGACAGACTTTTTTGTCTTGGCTAATTGGTTTTTGTGACTTCAAATGGGGTTTTTTTGTAGCTCTTGTTTTGCAGTACAGTGAAACAATCTCATCTCTGTAATAATCAACCCTGACCTTGTAAAAAAGTGTTCTTAAAATTGCATAATCTTTTAAACTCTTAAATAGTACAGAAGTATGGAAGAAAATAACTGTTACACTGAAAAAATACAGTAGATAAAATATACCTCTATCTTCATCCTAAGATACAAAATAATCTATCAGTCTAGACTAAGTATATATAAAAAGTTGGAGAATTTGGTGGCGTACAAGTGATTTTGGATGGAATAGAGTGTCATGGAGTAAAAAAACTTACCTTGAATTCTTTATTCATAGTTTTTAAACAGGTAAGAAGGGGAAAAATAAAATATTAGATGCTTTTACTTTTGGTAAAGTAAACTTATTCACACTTCAGCAGCAGTCAGTAAGGAGATATTTTGGTATTCATGTACTTCCATAAAGTAGGCTTATTAAAGGAGTAATACTTAATTTCTTGGCTTTATCGGTTCAGATTTTAATCCTGTATATTTTTATCTTCTTAATGGCATATACCATAGAGACATCCAAGGTAGCCAATTACATTCAAGGTCAGCTGGAACTAAGCAACTCTTTTACACCACTTTTTTTATTAGATGAGGTAAATCAGTAGCTCTGATTCCCCTGTGTTTGAAGAGAAACTTTTACACAAATGCTAAACAGGCGTCTATAGCAGACATAATTTTTACTCCTTATACAAGCATGTCTTAAAAACATTTTTCTTCCTATTGACAGTCATTGAGTGTATATTTACCTCCTTTCAGATATGTTAGTACCTGAAATAAAAACAGTATCTTTTTAAGGTTTAATTTATGGAGCGCATCCTATAAATTGTTAATGAATAACTCTGTGTGCATTTCAAGTGCAATATATGTTAAATCATGTAACTTGCTACTGATCTGCCTCAAAATAGTCTTCAATACATGTTTTAGAAAAGGATACCTTAAATTTTGGGTTTATTTACTCTGCTGAGTTTAGTGAAGCTGCCATTGATTTATGACAGCATAAGCAAGAAAAGAATCTCATCCAAGTGCTTTGATAACACTCACAGAAAGATGTTTTTTGATGGGAAGGTTTAGAGTGTTTATTTTCACTGGTTATTTCATTTAAATCATTACATGCATATTCTGTGTTCAGAAAGTGTAGTAGCCTTTGCTGAACAGACACATCTGAATTAATTAGATTCTGATGGAGATTGGGATTTCTAGGTTTGTTAGAAGTGGATATTTTCCCTGAGCAGGCTCTCTGTTCTTGGTGGGGATTTCGGGTGAAGGTGATACACAATTGTTGCTTTTCCTCGTCATAGATTTATGGCCACATATTTTCCCTGAAAAATAATTTCAATTCTTTATACAGTTTCTTTTATTAATACCATCACATTCACTTTGCAAGTCACTTTAATAGTTGGCTATTTCTACAAACGATGCAGTATTCTAACTTTCAGAAAGGTTAAAAGGCCTCACTTATGTGAGGAAAGCAAAGTGATATTCGTGCTTCTCAAATAGAACAGCAAAGATGAGGAGTCACTATAAGAACAGAAATGGGTTTTGGATTTTTTTTTAAACTCTCTGACATCTTGAATTGGAAAGACTGTTAGGAGTTGGGTCACTGAGGGATACTGTTGATTCCTTAAAACTTGTCACTTTGACAAGAAGTGGCATTTCTGTGCATTGTCCAGTTAAAGGCTGTTCTTTTAAGAAAACAGTATAGCTGATTGCCATTAGCATCTAACTTAATCAAGTTTAGCATGCTAAAGAGAAGTAAGCTCCCCTCTGAATAGGTGAGAAACAAAAATTCATAATTCATTAATTAAATGGTTTTTTTTAGATTCCATTCTCTCTGTGTTCTGAACGCTTAAATAATTTATAAAGTAGGTAAGAATGGATTAGCATTGCCATCTGCCCTATTCTTAGTCAAAAGAGGTCATATGTTTTCTTACTACAATAAATTACAGGTTAAACAGTTTTGTCATGTATTTCAGTTCGCGTTAACACTATTTGTAAAGTAAGTAAGCCTGCTCGTTCCCCTTTTCTGTTACATAACTTCCACTGCTGATAACTTCTTAGATAAATAGTCTTCAAAGAGTTAGGTCAACTAAAGACTTGCCCTGGAGCTGGTCCTTTGTGCTTTCTTGTTTAAAGCTTGCAGTCATTGTACATGGAATTTAGGTCTATGGGAAGGGAAAGTCTTCCCATGCTTCCTTCTAGCAGCTGCTATCTTTACATAATAGGAGAGACACATAAAGAGCATTCTGTTGTGGACTGGACCTCAGACCTTCTCTTCACAGAAGGAAAGAGAAGACAACTCTGATGAAGTCTGCATTCTATAACTCAGTCTGCACTTCAGATATCTAAACTTAAACTTCACCTTAAATTTCTCTTTTCTGTGGTTTGTCCATGAAGTTAGTTTGTTTAGTTGTCTTACTGTCTACTTTATTAACTTATTTTTTAAAATCACAAATTTGTGCATTAAATCTTCTCTTGGAGATAAATAATTGTACTCTATTCAGTTTAGCATTTTGAAGGCAGCTCTTTATGTTATGGTGCACAGCTCTCCTTGCTTTGCTTCTCTGGTTAGCCTCTAAGATTCAGGGTCCAAGGGTTGCCCTGTTCTTTTTCCACTTTAGAGATCACCTCATTAGGGATATTGATCCCTACATTTTCTTGCTGAACTAACTTATTTCCAGCCAGGTTGTTAGGTCTGTGTGTTTCCTTTGTTCTGTGCCTAGAACATTCATCAGTATCAGCATGAGTAGTCTGGGGGGACTGAGGTCAGTACATGGCCTTTAGAAAAGTATTGTATTTGCTCTGTAGTCATCAATGAAGCAACCAAGCGACGAGCAACCAAGTTGCTGAAGGTCTGCCTTAACTTTTCTGAGTCAGGATTTCTGGAAAATATGTAAGTAATGAGCAGAATAGGAGAAAGAATAAAGTTAAAATTTGTGGTTATGAACTAGTTATGTGTTTGCATTAGTTCAATACAACAATTCAAAATTTTGCAGTATGAGTCACGCAAACATAATTTAATTAGAAACTCTGATTTTGAAAGGGTATTGGCATTACCATTGTGTTATTGTTTCATTCCTCTGCAGTTCCTCTTTTGTCCAGTTTTGCAAGTTGAATGTCAGTAATAGTTCTCTGTAATTTGAGCAATGTCAAGGTGTTACATTGGAATTTGAATGTTTTTTGTTATTTTTTAAATTATCCTACTACAAAATATTTTATTGATTAGTACTAAGAATATTATTCAGGCTGGGTTTTGTCAGGCAAATTCTTTACTATCTTTGTATAGTAAGAAAATAGTAATCTTCAAAATTCCTTCTATTTTACGTTGAGAGAAGAGTGAAAGGAATTGTCAGTTTGTTACATTTATGTTCAATCTCGTCAGGTATAAACATCTAATAAGAAAAGACATCCCTGATTTAGAAAAATTCATATTTTACTTTTAATGCGTCAAAGAGTTTAGGATAACTGAGGAAGATACTCTCAGTGTTACCACAATTTGCATGTAATTTAGACACTGAGAGAGAACACTGGAATAAGTCATGATTACATAACATCGCTTTATTTAGTCTTTGAAAGCTAATTATGAGCAGAAGTTCATTTCCAAGTAAGAAAAGGTTTTCCCTTCTGTAGAAAATTATGAAGTAAGTTTGATCATGCTAGTCTGATTCAGTAGTTTGATTTCAACAATCATTTTACTAATCATGCACTTAAGTGCCCTTCTGGTAGTTTGCAGAGGAAGGCAAGTAACCAAGACAGGTAGAACTGTGCCCAGGAATAATGAAACTAATGTGGAAAAAAACAGTCAGTAGTTTGGACTGCAAGTTACTTCTCAACAGATGGCTAAGACCTTGGGTTTTTTGTTCTAATAAATTAATGACTGGCACACAGTGAAATGTAGGATGCTTCAGTTGTCTCTTCACAGTGTAGTAACATTGCCTGTTTCAGAGAATACTTTTTATCTTGAGTCTATTTGCTGCACCATGCTATTAAGAAAAAAAATAAATTCTGACATTTGGTCAAAGATTAAATAAAGAAAAAGGAAAACTTTAACAAAGAAATAGCATGAACCATCACATTTTTATAGTTTTTTAAAAGTAACTTCCAGTATTTTCTGGATATTCCATTTGTAGGAACTATTTGCCTCCCTTGGGGGAGGGGGAGAGTAAATGGAACAATATCAGGATCTAAAAGCTTAATGGTTTTATAGCCGCATTGTAATTATACTAATAAACACCTCTGTCCATGACCTTGGAATTTATAGTGCAGTGAGAAAGATTTATTGACATGTAATTTGGAAGAAAAATGGGATTATTGTGTAATTACAGTGTGTGGTTATTAAGCATATGTACATACATACCATTTATCCCTGTTATTTTAAGACCTTCAACTACGTTTCAGTTTTCACTCAAAAATACAGAAAGGCTTCTTGGTAAATCCAGTGCCAGGGAGATCTTTGTTGTATTATTGGGTCAACTACAAAGTAACTTTGTTACCTTGAGATGTGTAGAGGGGATCAATAGATCTTTAAAACAGCATGTGATGTTTTTAAAGAAATGTTCTAAACCCTATTTTTCCTAGTAGTTTAGATATCAATGTGTAGGACTTTCTGCTATACAGGTTCTTGATATACAAGTGCTTTATACATAGATTTCCTTCTTGCTCTGTTTATCTGGGATATCTCTAGGGCCCCATCATTTTTTCACCTTAGTCAGGTTTTCCCATGATCTCCCTTTCTATTTGTGTGAAGCTAACTCGGTAAAGATATTCATATCTTCTTGTGAATCCATAGCTAACTCTCAAATACCTGTTGGAATATAATTAAGCATGTATCTAACTGGCATAAAGCTAAAGGAAGAGATGCATTCTTTTGCACTTCAAGTCCCCTTGCTTGGCTACATACGACGACAGCAGCCATACCTATCTTTCATGTAATTTGTTTTTTTAAATTTAATTTGGCACTCTATTTTCGTTAGGTATTTGATGATTTTCAAGGACTGTTTTTTGCAAAATGTGTACAACTTTCAGCTTCCAAAATCTATAGCTATGCTATCTTTTAATCATGGAGAGCATGGAAGGTCTTGAAGATCGTAGCAGGGTAACAAACTCAAAACAGAAATTATTTTTCTATGTTGCCTAAATTTCTGTGTTGACTCTTCAATATGTATTTATGAAAAACCCACTGAAGTTGTTGTTGCTACATGAATCTTTTTACTGTCTCATTTAGAAGGACTTTTAATTTCAAAAACTTTCTAGTTAAAGTAGACTGCCTTCATTGTTTGGATTTTTTTTTTTGTCTGTGGACCATACAGTAAGTGATTTAAAAATTATGAATTCAGGATTCTCAATTCTAAGTAATAGTCCCAAGATTTTATTTATAAATAATAATTTGCCATTGTACAAGAAAATTTCTCAGGTGTGAGAATGAAGAAATAACTGTTCCTAAAAAAGTTAATGACAACTTACGAAAATAATTAGTTGTGTGGAATCACCCAGTGTGTTTGATAATAAGGTTTATATATTACTGTTGCTTCTGTAGGTGAGTGAAGCAGGTAATTTTCCAAGGTTTGTACAGTCATGATGCTATTTTATCTTATACTTAGAAAACATAACGAAAGTGAAAAATATGAATAATAATTCAATTTAACAGTTGCAGTGATTTATCACTGTCAGTGTTTACCGTGTCTGCTTCAGGATCTGTGTGTGCCATGCTCAGAAAAACACATTCCTTGTTTAAGGTTTGTGCACTTGGTTGGCACTTGTTATGACACAAAGCATATCCAGAGGGAAGGGAGACGCCCAATCAATATGCCTTTATAGCACTTTGATCTTGTTGAATATTGGTCTGTAATGTATCTTTGCTTTTTCAACAGAAAAATTTAGAAGTTGACTTTTATATTAGTTAAATTTTGTTTTACTGTATCGGTTCTTTCTGCTAAGATGACTACTCTCCAGTTTTTAATGAATGAAGGGATAGCAGTGACCTATATAAAAGAACAGACCTTTTAGTCTAAAATTACTTACCAATTCTTATTTTATTGAGGCTTTAAGGAATAAAAGGGATAAAGAGACCATGTATGCATGTTTGTCCTGCAGATACTTCATACAGCAGGATGTGGCTGGCATAATATTAAAATAAAATATGCATACACTAAACAATATTTGGGGCTGTGTGTGGAAACACATATACCTGAATACAAATGTATGGTATGGTCAGAGCTCTTCTGAAGAAGAACACAGTGTTTGAATGTAAACTCATAAATCTGCCAAAGCCCGTGTTAATGTTAGTGACATGTTAAAAAAAGATTCGTCCAGTTCATTAATTAAAGAAAATGAAAAACTCTTGCTGAAGCGAGATCAAAACTTCAGGTGGCATAAATTGACATACTTGGCATTGTCCATAACTGCTTAATGTGATGGCTCACATTAACGTGCTAGGGTCTGGTGGAGTTGTGCAGCAGTCTCTTCTCAGAAACCGCTGCAGAATGACCTGCAGCACTGAAAAAACTTAATTGGGACCACCAGTATATTGAGGTCATGGACAGTGTATTTTCTTACTCAGAACTGAACCTTAACTTCTCTTTAGAAAATTTCTTGAAACTATTCTAAAGACTCTTATGATTCTGATTTTTTTGAACCAGTATATGAAGTGGACACATAACAGCCAGTGTACCATAATACTTGTTTCTTAAGTTTAGTTCTGAAGCATAGTGCTGTGTGATTTAACCTCCCTGATGACTTTTTAATCTGTGTCCAGATTCCCACTGACTTCAAACTGTATGCCTTTTAAAATAAACAATGGAAATGAGACAGTGGTTATTTAATTTGTAGGTAATATTTCATTGTCATTGTTAGTAATTATATTGCTGTTGTTTCTCCTTCCTCCTGAATTATCTTAACTAATTGTTACGATTTAGAAATATTCCAAACAAATTGAGTGATTTGGATCCAGTGGTAGAGTATTTTTGAGAACAAAAAATAGTCTGTTCCTGGGTTTAGAAATGTCACTGGTAGTGCAAGATCGTTAAGACCAGTAGTACACGATCAGAGGCAGATGGTTTGAGCCCACTTACAATGAAATGCCAGAAACTGGTGCAATATGTTGTGTCATCATAGATATCCAGCTAAATATTTCTGTTTATGTACGTGTGATATAGGAGCACTTGTAAACCACAGTAAAGATGAAGTCTAAGTTCTGTTTGTATCTTTATCTTGTACGCTGTCTGCTAATGTGCACAATTAGATAATGTATAGCAAAATTAAGCAACAGTATTGCAGATGTGTATAGCAGAGAGCAGCGTTAGAGGACCATCAGAGTTTCTCTGTAAAGTTAGGTGCCTTTCTTACATAGAGGTTACATGAGAGAGTTATGAAAAGTTCTCTTTTGCAGTACCGGGTGTAAACCATCTTTATGAAATCTTGGAACTGTAACAACTGCAAGGCTGGGGGTCTGTCAGGTCAAAGAGAGTAACAGTGAAAAAAATAGGATTAATTATTTTCTGTGCACTTAAGTAACTGATCTAAAGATATGACACTGCCAAAGCACAGAAAAGCTGCCGCTCCTGCACGGCTGGACCTTGTCTAGTCTGCAGTCGCACAAGGTTAGGTATTGTGGTGGGAGAAGAATTTACTTTTCTAGGGAGAAAAAAGAAACTTCAGTCCAGAGTCAGTGATCATGTGCTCAGGCCACCACGCATGTGATTCCAAAAATTTATTCTCACTTAACATCAACGTTTTTTTCTAATACACTTAAAACTTACAGTGATAAATACTGAGTTTTTCTAAAATTGTCTTTGTTCCATTAAGGTGGTATAATCCTTCTCTGTAGCTTTCCAGTAATAGTAACATAATTCACTTAGCTCAGAAGAGGATAAAAATTTCTAGATTATCATGTGAATAAATTTTATTATGTACTTTAACATTTTCTAAAACATTGTTTAAAAGTAGGGCTTAATTATTATCTCTGATTGCATTAGTGTATGTCTGGAAGGCTCATTGCATCTTGGTAGTCAAAAGGGTGTCCCTCAACTTTTTCAACTTCTATTTCTCTTCACATGCAGCAGTGTACTTAGCTAACACATTTTAACACTGATGCTTTTGTTTGCTAATACTAACAGTCCGTGAAGATCTAGCCTACATCTGGACAGTTTATATTTTGTGATGACTTCACATAAAATCTTTCAAAGTTTTGTTTATTTTTACTTGCTTTGAAGCTGAGTGACATGTGAACATAGGATGTTTTTTCTCAAAGAAGTGTTATTATGTGGAATTATTCAGGAATAGCTACAGTGTTGAAATTATTAAGCTCTTTTAATTCACCATAACTTTAAAGGATACACAGCTCCGTGACTTCATAAAGCATTTTCAGTCATCCTTTGCTAAACATTTTGAGCTAATGCAGTTGAAAAATGCATTCCTTTCTTGTTGATCAGAATAGGTTTTCTCTTGAGAAATAAGTTTGCATTGTAGCACAGAGATATTAAACCTAGCTTTAAGTCTGAGGCACTGTTATCCAGCCTGAACCACTGCAGGTAAAATGCTTGTGGTACCTAAACTTGCTTGGATGTCTGAATGCCATGCTTCAGTCAATAAATGAACTGTTGACTAGACATACATAGGTAATGCCATTCACTTTCACAATGTGAGTGCCTACAATTTTGAATGACTTTTGTAAGAAAAATATCTTGCAAGATGAAAACTTACGCATTTTCCCCATCCAATACATTGAGTGACTCTTGAATAAATTTTTATTGAAAGGTTCTCTAATACTTAAGTTCTAGATCTTGTAGAGTGTGTATCACAGCTGCTTTTTAAGCTACCTGAACCATCATTTAACTTACAATTGTCTTTAGAAGATTGCTTGACTTTTTTTATCATAGCTAAAGTTCTCTGCTACTAGCATAGCTTGTGCTCCAATATTATGAGGGTTTCTTATACAAAATAATCACAAGGAAATGCATTTGACATTGTGTTAGAAATGTAAAAAAATGTATCCCTTCATTCACCAGTATTGTGTTGGTTATTTATTAAAATTATCGTGCTGGTTGGCATTATTGTTTTGCTTAGTAGACCCACTCCTGGTCTGTGACCTTATTACACAGGGCACTTTCAAAGACATGAAGAGCCGTTTTGCACCTTGTTAGATACACTGTGATCTGTAAGCTGTGTTTAACTGCTTCCATGCTGCATGACATACTTCAGAGGAGTCATCAGGTATGTCCTTTCTCAGAGTGGCAGCATATGAAAAGATTGCTGCTGTCAGGATGAGGATCCAGTAGCAAAGAGGTTAAAAAAAAATCACTCTCTTTCTGCAGAGCAGATACAGCTTATTCTTGTGTCCTTTTGAGTACTCATATTTCTTTTCCTAGAGAAGTTTAAAGGGCATGTGAAAGCATTTGTTATTGAAGGGATGTCATGGGTGGTCAGCCTCAGGTTAGCTTTGCTTTGCAAGAGCAGAACAGCCACATGGAGTTCATCTCAAACTGTTTTAACACAGTACAGCAGACACTATGAAACACACAGTGAATCCAGAAAT
Source organism: Strix aluco (assembly GCF_031877795.1). Lineage (NCBI taxonomy): Eukaryota > Metazoa > Chordata > Aves > Strigiformes > Strigidae > Strix > Strix aluco. Next base: position 35,370,983 of record NC_133971.1, read on the forward strand.
AGTATGTTGATATTATAGTTTGATTTCCAGTTGAGAACTGTAAATCCATCTTAGCTGTTGACACAGTTCTAAATGTATGTCTTAGATGTTGGGGGGTTTTTTATGTATTGATGAGAAGTCTGTTATGAATTTTTTTTTGCCATGGAACTTTTTTCCCTGAGATTTTTAATCTATTTTGATAGAAGAAGTTTCATTTTGAGTTTTTCTTGATAATTAAGAATTCTTTTCAGAAAACATCCTGTGGAAATTCAGCTGTATGTTTTGAGCTAATGTAATTTGGTTTGCATTGCAGTCATGCACACTGAAAATGCAGTTGACATTAAATATTAATGTAACTTCCTGTACCTTTTGGACTTGGACCTTTTGAAGATACAAGACTTCTCCAGGTTATCTGTAGACTCTTTTGAGGGACACTCAGAGACCATCGTGAAGATTATATTTGCCAACAGGGATAATGGGAAGTGTGTTTCAACTGTTGAAGGAATGGATGCTGGCTAAACTTTGTGGGGTTTTTTTTCATCATGCAATTTTATTGGTTATGTGTGTAGGACAGTTTTTAGGATATATTCACTGTACAGATCTTTTTAAAAGTAATTTGCATCTAAATGGAAAAAATCTATATAAAGCTTCATCCTGAAGACAAAAACTTTAATTTCACAAATTACTTCATAATATACATACTGCAGTATATTTGCATATCTTGTAGTGCTGTGTTGTGTCTGCATAATTAAAATTAATTTAGTAAGCAGTTTGATCTGCTTTAGTTGATCTTGGAAAATATGCTCTCAGTATGTGTCACACATGCTTTGCATGAATTTAAACTGTGTGACTGTCATCGTTTGTCTAGAATGATTGTCCATCTGTTATGTTTTGAATAGAGTGGGTTTTTGTGTGTAAAGAATGACAATGTTAAACTCTTGATTTATTTTTGTAATTGGTTTTGAAGAAAGAGATTCCTTACTGCAGAGCCTAAGTTTGTTAAAATTATTTGTGGAAGGACCCAGCCAACAGATATGCAATGAGATTTTTCTTCAGTGCTATCAGTCAGTTGCTGTTCTCTCCAACAAATGGCTTTTCACGATCAGTTCATGGGGTAAAAAAGCCTAAATCTAAAATACCTCTATAAGGAACTCCTCCTAGGTATTCTGATATAAACTGAGCTGATCTATGAGCTTTTGGTGGCCTGTAGAGGAAGGAGTGCAGTGATTTCTGGGTTAGCACCTGAATGCCTAAACATCTGAACTAAACAGATAACTGGCATTCTACAGAATGTCAGTAAATTGGAGTTGGGCTTCTAAGTTGGTTCAGAATCACTTGTGCTTGAAAGTGAAAGCTCAGCATCTTCACAGAACTATGTGCAGACACAGTAGGTTTTTAAAACCTTCATTCTTCTTATCATATTTAGCCTCAACTTTCTAACAATTGTAATTGTCCACAGAAAACACTTAAAGATAAATGCATTATCAGGTTTTGAAATTTTCTTATTTTTGTAAATACTAGGACCTGGGGGGCAAAATAAGGGCTATATTGTGGATTAAGTGAAATATCTCAAGGCTGTGCTTTTCTGATAACTGAACCTGAAGTGACCTTTCTCAGACACAATTACAGAGCTGTATGTTTTTCCTTTAATTTCATCAGGGGTTTAATTAGTATACAAATAAAACTTCCCTTATCTTCCTTTCTACCTAATTGGCTTGTCTTCGCTTATATATGAAGAATGTGAAAATGGGCTGTAATTAGGGTGACCGTGTTAACCTTTTTTTCTCAAATGTACTGTTGCCTAAAGGCCTCAAGGCCTAAAAACAGTGCTTTGGATTATTGCTTTGCAATCACTATGGCTCTCCCATAGGTTTTCTCATGAGCAGAAGGGCTTTGGGTGCTGCAGGTTCCCACTGCTTAACGGGATCTTCATTCTTCTCCCCACTAAATGTTTATTGATTATCTCAGTGCTCCACACTCAGCCTCCAACAGCTTAATATCAGGTGACAGTCAGGAGAGTTCTCCAAGTAATTAGAGTGGAGCATTGAGGGAACAATTAGGAGCAGAGTTATTAAACTTGATTTATCCTATTCTCTCCTGAACACTTTCTTGGATATCAGAACATCACACTTTCACAATCTACCCTGGCTGAGAAATTAGTGGCTAACCTGCTGCTTATCATTGTTGCCTTGCTGCCTTGAGGCACACCCTCTTGGTTTCAGTCACTCAGCTGGAAATATTAGAGTCCATAAAGTTTATCAAGGGTTTTAATTAGATCAATCTGAAGAAGGAAAAAAAGGGAGGCTTAGCAGCCATTACTTTAGAATATTCCACACTGTATTTGAGCAATTTCCAAGACTTGACTTTAACCCACAGTAGTAAGGAGTTTCAAGTGAATGCTGAAACTGCTTTTAGAGTGCTAAAATCAGTTTAGATTTTGCTTAGTTATTGCAGTATTATTGATAAAGTCTGAATACTTTGGAGATTTCTGTAAATAATGGTGAAAGTTTTGAATATAATAAAGCAGCTCTTCAGTGATATATTTGATTTAATTTCTATATTGCGTTGTCACCAAGATAGTGTGGATTTCTGGCCATGCCTCTCAAAGAGTTAGACTTCATGTTTTCATCCCTGTTACTGCCTCATTAATAGGCCTGTGCTTGCAATTGGTAAGCAAGATTGCTTAGCAGCTCCCAGAAGATTTTGACAACTAGTGGGTCTCCACCATTTGTGGTCAGTGATGAAAGATTTGTGCAGGAGCAGACAACTCTTGAGCCCCTGTAGAAGGATAGCTGTCTAATAAAATTGAAATAAATATGCATAGTTCCTATTATTCTGTCTTTCTTCACTCATTTAGACCACTAGAATCTTCGAGCCAGACTCTGTTCCAGCAGCCTCTATATCAGAAGTTGCTTGCATCATAATATTAGCAGAATTATCTATTCTGCGTCAGCCAGAGCTCAGTTCTGTGACTGCATCTTAAAAACAGATCTTTCAATCAGATGGAAAAATGGGGTGAACAGAGCATTGGCACCACAGATAATGTTCTCTGTTCAATAAATTTTGTTTGTCAAAAGATGGGAATGTGTGTGTAGCGGGACTCAACTTGGTTGTCAGAGCTGTTCCTCCATTCTGACTTAGCCTAAAACAAACAAACAGTAAACACAATAAATGGAAGGAATGTTCTTTGGTCTCAAATTAAAGACTGCTCCTTTTATTCTTACTAATCCACATCTGGTTTCCTGGAAATAACTTTTCTGAAAATTAGACAATTCACAAATTCAGCTGTTCAGACAGGGCTTTGATAGCTCCCGGTGGCATTAGGGTAGAATTTCTGAAAGCAACACTTTTGGTTTTGGATATCTTCATGCTAATAAGGCAGTGGAAGAATGACATCTGTGTGTTTATCTCTTTCTAGGTGAAAAACAGCATTCTTCATTGAAAATAATGACATAAGAGGCAGAATAGAGGTATTCAACCTGCAGTAATTTGAGCAAGACTAATATTAGCATTTCTGGGGTTTAGAGTTTCTTAAATAAACTCCTGATTTTTTTCTTTTTCTTAAAGCAGTGATTAATCTCAGCCTGGATTTTGTAAATTGGTGAACATACAGCTCAGGTAGTGGTGCTATGCCTTTCAAATACAGTTGAAATAACTGCTTCCTTTTTTGTCTTGAGAAATGTTTGAAGATAACAATCCACAGTTTTCAGTTTACTTTGCAGGATTATGCAGTTTTATGCTGCACTTTGTTATGTTCTAGAAATTTTCTCTAGCATATTGGTCTTTTAAGTGCTTTTGACACTTGGCTAGGTCTGAAGCTTCTTCAGATTAGTCGAGTTTTCAGTGCCCTCCATATTTTTATCCGTCTTTTGTATATACTGTTCTTAATACGTATCCACAGCATAATACATATTCTCTGAGTTCCACAGTCCAGGTCAGGTAGTCCTGAGTACAGATTATGCAGAGCATTCTTAGAATTTAAGCAGAAAACATATCCATAAATTTTGAAAGCAAGGTGCAAGAGCTCAGTTTCGCAAGTGTGTACCCTTCTGTATCCTCCTATATCAGTTTAGAATCAGTCAGGGAATTTGTATTTTATAAAGAATCTTTATAGCCACCTACTATAATTTCTTTCTGAAAAGGCAATTAACAGCTGTAAGTAAAACGTAACATTTAGCAAACTATGAAATCACATTATTAATACTTCAGTCTGTAGAAATATTGATTTATCCCAGCAGAAAGGAGTAGCAACTAGCCAGATTCTGTATTAATTAGTTCTGTGTGCTATTTGTCATCTATTAGATTAATCTGAATTGATTTAAAGGATGCTGTGTTAATTCTAAGCCAGAGAGAAACATTAAAAAAATATACATACTATTTTGTATATTGAAAAAGTAATGTTAAAATAGTGAAAGCACCATAAAATAGCGATTTATTTGTAGCAAGAATTGCAGCAAAACTGCACTCAATGCACTAAGAGTATTAGATTCTTTTCTTTAATCCTGAAATTTCTGAATAGTGCAGAAGATTTAAATAAATGCTGTTTTGCTTATTCCCTTTCTTTGTGAGTTCTTTTTTTTAATGTTAATTTTAAAGTAAGTTTTGAGAATATTCTGTTCTTTTTAATGCTATACTCATGATTATTTCCACTGTGTTTAGATCTGGTATTCGTAAATATAGTACATGTAGCATAATATATGTATCTTCGTTATAAAACATGTTTGTACAAAGGCAATATACTAAAAACTCAGGGGTTCTGAGTTAATAATGTTTTTGCTAGAGAATTCGTAAAACCTTAGTATGTAATGGTCCAAATCTACTTCACAGTTACTCTGTTTTCTACTTTGTTTAATAGCCTATGGCATAAATTGTAGTTAATTATTTGGGCTGACAAGTAACTCTGCTTTTTGTCTGCTTGCAGAGACTCTCCGAGGCAAAGATGGAGCTGAGAAGAAAAGATCAATCTCTGTGTCAGCTCAATAGACTTCTTACCCAGCTGGAGCAGGACAAGCGTCGACTGAAAGAGAGCATCCATGATGCAGAGAGTGCCCTCTGCATGGCAGTGAAGTGAGCGCTGGGACCTTGGGGAGATCACTTAAAACGGACAAAAGATCAATTCTTACTTTCATGCACAGGGTTTTAGCCCTGGCTAATGTAATGCTAGAAAACAAAAGTACTTCTGTCTCTTTGAAATTCAGTGATAGTCTTCTAAAAAGAAAACTGTTAGTTCAAGATACTAGATGGTATGTTTTCTGTAGTTATCCCATTCTGGGTCCTGAAATAACATGGGCATTTTTGTTTGCCAATTATCTTACTGATTTGACAACATCTCTTTGGCAGATCTCTGATACTCAGTTTATTTAAGAAATGACTGCTTGTTTTCTCTATTTCCACATCATCTTTTTATAGAGAGATACAATTTTTTTTAATCATAAATGCAGAAATGTCAGCTAGGTGACAGGTGTTAGCTGCCAAAGAGGCTGAAACCCATTTGAACCTAGTCTTATCTGTGGAACAGATTAGATCTTTCAGCTGATTTCAGAGAGTTGTGAATTTAGACATAAAACCTATGTCTTTTTTATACCACAACCTGGAGAGGGGAAGGAAATGTTCAGGGACCAATCTTGAAAAAATTGGTAGTCAAAAGGTGTTCCAATGACTTGAATGAGATTATTACTAAACTCTTACAGTCATATAGTCAGATAAAAGATAAATCTTTGCAGACTCTGTTATCTGTTACTCTTATTGTAGTATGTATTTTAAATATTGTTGGTCCACGGCTAAGATTTTTAAAAAGTTTAATTTAAAATTAAAATTTCTCATTATACCCAGAATCCATTTGACCTCTGAAGAACAATAGCTTAGAAGCTTTAAGGGTTTTATGCACAAGTGAAATAATGTAATTAATATAGTTATCAGTGAAATGTTTAACAAGCTAATTAAAATGACAAATGCTATTTGGTATGAGTGTATTAAAGCAGATGTGACCTGAAGAAGGATTTGTTCTGGGAAGCTTGCTCCTTTTCACCCTGCCCCAACTTACTTTATGCACTCTAGTAAAGATCGCTCCCCGTGGCCCTTATATTCAGAAAAGGCTATTTTAATGTGGTTTTAAAATTGGTTTTAATTCTGTATATAGCAGTTGAATATTGACAAAGGAAAAACCCATACCATTTGTTGTTCTACCAACTCTTCATAACAGATGTCTTTTTTTATATTTCCAATGTATGAGCAAAGTAGGTGAAATAGACTTTACTTTTGACAGGAAAATCTTATTTCGCTACCTTTTCCATAATTGGAGTGGTTGTAAGCAGTGCGTGGGTGTCTTCCTTCCTTAATCTTTTGTACAGCTTTAAAGGATAGTATGATGGCTGGCTCATTCTGAGAGTGGCGATCTTGATTTTCGTGCAGTGGTGGCCAGCAGTTCTGTTCTGCTTTCCTCCAGAGTAGGAAGCAGTATTAATAAGTGTCTGATAGCAATGAACTTGACAGAAGTTTACTAGCCTTTTGGTCATTTCTCTGCTAGTAGAAGCTATCAAACCTTCACCCCAGCTATTGTGTAAAAGATGATGTGAAGCATGTTCCTCATGCCTGAACTACATTTCTGGATAATAATCCTAAAGAATAGTTCTATGATCCAATTCCAATTTCCCTTATACCTGTCGGAGTTGATGAATATATGAAATAAAGATTGAATGAAATGTGCATCCTGACATGTCGTAAGAGTGCAGTAGGCTAATTATTTAAACTTTTTTCCTAGGTGCTATAAACAAATATTACCAGACTTTTGTTTTAAGATGTTATTTAAGATAATAATCGATTATAGTCAGAAGGTTTTCTGTTCTCAAAAATAAAAACCTGGGGACCACCTATTAACCTGGTTCCCAAATTCCATCTAAACATACTTTCCGTTTTTATGATGAACACCTGAGAATATGCAAGGAACAGACTGACTTCTATGTCAGTAACTAAGTTAGAAATTAATGGTTTTGAACTGGGTCTCTAGAACTGACTTCAGCCAGACAAATAGCAGTTGCTTCATAAATGAGGCCAGCAGAGAAGGTGAACATCACATCTCTGTCAATCTAGTCCAAAGAAGGGCAGGATCCTGAAAAGAGAAAAATCCGTGACAGCTTTACTAGGAGTGTAAAAGTCAATCCCACGTTTCTGGCCACCTTCCTGTATTTGCTGTTAGGATAGTATGAATCAAGAAATGAGGAAGCAGTGGTCATTACAGACAGAAGAACGCCATATTTACATAGCTGGCAAGGTAAAAGACAGTCCTGGAACATTAAGATATATCAGCTTTTCTGGCATAGATTCCATTTGATTTCCTATTGTGTTTTGCTGGTCACCCTGTCCTGTTCTCCTTAGTCATATGGCATTATGCAACTTTAATTCCATTTCTGACAATGCATCAGATGAGACCAAGGTTTTTATGGCAGCATGACTGATTAAAGCTGTTTTTCTTACAGAGGCCCTAATCTACAAAAAGGCATAAGAGTAGTATTTCATTCTCTAAACTTCTGTGTTTTAAGGATAGGTTCCTTTACTGGACGTGTTTTGGAAAAGGACCAGTGGAATATTCAGGTTCAGAGAAGACAGGAAGATTTATATGCATATAAGTACATAGTTGTTAGGCCCCTGTAATTTATGAAGAACATAGTTTGTCACTGTTTTCCAGTATGAGAGTGTAATCTCTTCCTGCTAGAGCCAGGACTCCATTCAGCATGCCCTTTTTATACAAGACTGCATATTTCTTCTCCAAGAACATGATAGTTGTTCATTGATATGCCTATAAATACAGCTAGTTTAACTGCTTATCCACAGTAGAAACATCTTTCATATGGAAATGTGCCAAACAGTGGTCCATGAACTATTTTTTAGGGTTTTCATTGGAGATATAAAAAGGAGAGTTACAAACATAACAGTTTGAGTTATCAAGTATTTTTCAAAACATGATGGTTATAAAGTAGCAGAAAATGAATTTCTACATCAGTAGAGCTTCAGTTCTATTAACTACTCTGGTTTATTTTCTCTTGCAACAGAGACAAAGAATTGATTATTAGTTATATGAAATCTGTTGAAGCCACTCTTCATAAGGTAAGCATTTGAAGTGTTCCTCTGCATTTGTATTTCCAAACACACCGAGGTTTTACAGTTGCTTGTTCTCAGGGAAGGAGTGGAGTAGAAGTTGTTGTAAAGCCACTTCCTTTCCTTAGTTTAAGTTTCCACCTTCAACTTCTTTTATTTCCAAAAACTATTCATATTTTCGTGAAATAAAATACAATTTTGTAGTACATAGACTTCTTATTTTTAATGTAAAACTTAGTACAATATTCACCTTCCTTCCCTCAATCACTGAACACTATTTCTGGTTACCAAGTGAAGACTATTGATCATCCAAACAATTTGTAATTGCTGAGTTAACTGCCTCTACTGAGCAAGGGGGAGGTCATCTGGTGAGGTCACATACGTGGTGGCTATAAGATATTTGGCTTTATGCATGCTACTTTAATCTTTGATACGTGATCGGAAAAGATGGTAAGTATTAATCTGTAATCAAAAACTTTCATGATATTTTTTAAAAACTTTCTTTAAGTTGCATAATAATCTTAAATTGTCTCTGACTTGTAATATTTTGTGCTGATATAGTAGTCTTCGAAAGTCCAACAAAGCTGGATATATAAATTATTGGGGAGAAAGTGCTGTTTTTAACTGTAATTCTAGTGGTTGGTTGTTCTATAACTGTTTTTAGTCCAGACCAACACAGAGCAAAAGAAGTGTTTTTATTACCTTGGAGTGTTTGTTTCCCATATCACATCTTGAATTCCCAGCAACGTGGGAATCTATTCCTTGTTTTAGTTTCTGTGCGTCCACCTAAACTGCTGTTAATTTAATTTTCAGATATTTTTTCAAGTTTCTCATTGCTTTTAATGTTCACAAAAAGTGACCTAAACTGTGTTTTAGCTGCAGCGAACTGTGATGATAGGTAATGTCTTCCTTTGTGTCCCCATCTTCTTCATACTGGCTTCTTTTAAGCTTGGGAAATCTATGTAATGCAGAAAGTGCTGTGTTTTTACAGTAACATGTACGTGTAATGCCCTTGGCCTTGAGAATTTATTGTTCTGGATTGCAAGTTTACATTTTGATTTAGAAGGCAGTGCTGTATATGTACAAGGATTGAAACGTTTGGGGATGCCTAGTACTGATTTTCCTGTTGCAGTGAATGGATCAAGAAACTGCCATCTTTGGGAATTTTAGTTGCCACATCTGCTTCTTAGTTCTTGAGTTACATAGTTTGTGAGGGCCAAACACCTTATTATTGAGTAGCAGAGGAATTTATCCTTTCTGGTTTGTCAACCTAAAGAATGAGGAAAATATAGGAATTAGAAATGTTAGGATGCGCCTTTCAGCAGGAACTAAAAAGAATTAATTGTAAATCATTCATAATTTGACATATCATTTCTCCTAGAAGAACAAAAGGAAATTATTGATCTTTGGGAAATATCTGAAATGTAAACCCTACCTAATAATGGTAGCTAATTATCTAACATTAATGAATATGGCTTATGTGTAAATTATCAAGTTTACACTATTTTCTTGAAGGTTTTCTCACACAGTGAAAAATTAGAACATGATGAAGTAGATAAAATACTAGTAAAGGAACCACAAGCCTTTTTTTTCCCCCATAAAAATTCTGGGAACTGGTTTTGTTTTAAAAAAAGAAATCAACAGAAAATGGATAAAGCTCAGAATCATCTGGAGTTGAACAGGTATTACTGTTAGCTGCAGATATATTTATGGGACTTTGAAATTAAACATTGTATTTCTACGTTGAAGTATTTGTGAGCAAATATCCACAAAATTCCACTGCATCACTTGCAGGATCTTGTTATTAGTGCATAATGCTGAATTTTTGCCTGTAGCGCTCAGAGGGTTTTTACAGACATCCTTAGTAATCTTAGTTATGCTCGGGATAAAAGGGTATACACCGGTATCTGTTAAAGCAAACTCATTCTTTTCTGTACTCTTACCACTACAAGAATTCCAGAAGGCAGCAATATAGGTACTAGATCATCTGCCTTTGGTTATACTTGGGTGTAACATTCAGCAAACAAAGCAAGAAGCAGCAGAGCTGAGGGAGACAATCTCTCTGCATTCTTCTGATACAGCTCTAGACAAGGGATCATTTACAACACTTAATGCTCACCCTGTGACTGGATGGAAAATCTAGAATCATACATTTGGCTCTGTCAACAAGTGCTTGGTCATGCTTGTGCCCAGAATGATTCTTTTAAGACCATTTCAGAGCTACCTTTTTAAATCATCATGAATATTTATGAAGCATAAATGTTGAAGAACGTTAGCATGTGCTATGCTATGAGAGAAAATATTTTCAGCAGCTAGTTCCATAACCTTCATAACCTGCAAGATATATTTTAGAAGGTTATTTTTTGTCTTGTCCTGGGTCTTGTCATGTTAGCTATCTTCATCTGATTCCTGGAGCTGGATTATTTGCACAAGAGTTCCTGATACCATTAAAATAAGAGATCTTTCTTGGTTTTATGCCATCTAAATATTGAAGACAAATATCAAAGTGCAAAGCAAATGTTTTACCAAATGTAAAAAATACACCACCAAGGGCAAACAGAGGACCTCAGGATTATTTTGGTTTGGTTCAGTTTTATTCTCATAATATTAAAGATGACCAAAAGGTAATAGCTGAATTTTTTAAAATCTAGGTTTGGAAAATAGATGTGATTTTTTTTTTTTTCCCCTTCTTCTCTAGAATCTATTAGATATCCTTAAACTGAAAAACTTAGCAGAGTAGAACAGTTTTAAACATTGGCTACTTACAGAACTTGTGACCATGACTTGACTAGTTCCTTTGGGGAAAAAAAAAAAAAGCCCATCTAAGATACAAAATGGTAACAGAAATAAATGAATTTTTACTCAAAGAGTTTTTAGAAGAAATTCCATCTGCTTGAAGTTCAAACATAAAGAGTTTTCTTAAAATCTTCTCATCAAGAGACAATGCCTTTAAGTAAATGTCTTATTTTAAAACCCATCTGCAGTCCTTCTTTTATATATGAAAAATAAATGATTTCTTGAAACACCTCTCAAAAATATGTTGAGAAGTTATTTTTGTTAAAAATATACCCTTATTGTACTTATTGATAAACCGTATTTAGTTATTAATTTCTTTTGTACTTCTTAATATCATGTTGGCACAAACAGAGCAAAAGACTTTAAATCTGTTCATTTGATACAGCTAGATTCTTTAACATTTGTTAGTTAATGACTTCTTAGTTTCAGTAATGCCATTGGTGGAAGAAATCACTTCACACTATCTCTGCTAAAGTCTTCAGCCTTCCCTTTGTATTGTTTCTCAGTTTGAGTGCTTGTGGTAGGTTAGCCTTGGCCAGCAGCCAGATGCCCACCCAGCTGTTCTCACTCCCCCTCAACAGGACAGGAGGACAAAATAAGATGAGAATGCTTGTGCATTGAGATATAGACAGGGAGATTGCATACTAGTTACTGTCACAGGTAAAACAGAGTTGACATAAGGAAAATTATTTATTTATTAAAATAGATTTGGATAGTGAGAAACAAAGACAAAATAATTATCATCTTCCTGCCTTTTAAGCTCAACTTCACTCCTGACTCCTCTGCCCATGCTCTGAGGCACAGGGGGATGAAGGGCGTGGGATTGCAGTCAGTCCATAATAACTTCTCTCAGCTGCTCCTTCCTCCTTATGCTGTTTCCCTGTTCCAGTATGGGCTTTCCACATGGGCAGCAGTCCTTCAAGAATATCTGCTCCTGCATATGTTCTCCATGGCCTTTTGAGAAGTTCATGTTCCTTCAGGAACGTGTTCAGCAGAGCTATCCACCTGCTCTGGCATGGGGTCCTCCACGAGCTACAGTGTGGACACGTGATCCAGCATGGTCGTCTCTGTGAGCTGCAGGGAAATACCAGATCTGGTGCCTCAAGCACTTCCCCTGCCCCCATCTCCCCCACTCCACTCCCAGCTTCTTCTCTGACTTCACAGAGCTCACAGAGCTGTTTCTCACTCTTTTTCTTCCATCCTCCTCTACCTGCGTGGTGGTTTTTGCCTTTTCTTAAATACATTTGCACAGAGGGGCTCCCAGCTTGGCTGAGGGTCTCAGCCATGCCCTGTGGTGGGTCAGCTGGTGTGTCCAGCATGGCGCAGCCCTGGTCTCTGCCTAGAGAGGCCGCGCTGCAGCCCCCACTGCCAGTACCACTTCTTCTTCAGTCTCCTTAAATCCCTCTTCTCTAAACTCCGCCTGTGCAAAACACCACCATGGGGAGTCATCCCAGTGAGTCAGCCTGTACAGAGACAGAAAATTGTTTCTGTTTCCCCTTGTACTCTTAACTATTAAAGTATTGACAAGCTTTATGAGCTGGCAGAGTTTTCAGCCTGTCCCAGGCCACTCTGCTTAGGATTTGGCTATTTTAACAGGTTAATAAAATACTATGTCTTCACAAGCTTAGACTGTTACCCACTACTCAGTGAAGCTGATGAGCTGTGATAATGAGTCAGTAAAAACCACACAAAACCTCTCCCCCCAAATATTTTTTTCCCAATACCAGTTAGCGACCTACTCATTCTGACATTTTGTGACAGTTCAGGGATCAAAGCAGTGTGCTTCTGGCACTTGGTCAGAAAAATTCTTCTTCATCCACTTCTGTAATGCACTTCATTTCTGCTGACTGAAAGGTTCATATGCCAGCTGGCAGAACAGCTTCCATGCAGACCCCTCAGTGGTTGTACCTTGAAATCCTTCCACCATTGTGTTTCATTGCCTCACTGCTGCTCCATTTCCATCTCAGCTGTCTTCTCTGAAATGTCCTGAAACTGGCTATGCATGAGATGTGAGCCTCACAGTTCTATCAGCTGAAAAAAGTCTGAACATTGTACAATCCATCCTGTTTACATACTTGTAAAATACAAAGACAAAATTATCTTTCGTTAGCCAATTTAATGATATCTTTCATACAGGACGAAGAGACCATTGGAGATGGGGTGAGACCATTGAAGACTTGAGAATTAATAACGTTGTAGCATTAGATTGCTGTTTCTGATGTGGTCCATAACAATAAAATGCATTTCCTTATGATAGTTGTTTTATGGCCTGTAAGAAATTCATTTACAAGAGGTTTAAGTCCACATACAAATGACTGCATCAGTAAAAACACTCTGTGTAAATGGCATTAACTCTTAGTTCCAGCAAAAAGCCCACAAATTGATCAGGCTTTATAAAAACAGAAGAGTTATGAGGCTTGAGGTAGCTACCACAGTCAGACTTCAGTAGGTGTGACCTGATACTTTTAGGTGTACTGATCAGCTAAGCTTCTTGAATTAACTGGTATCTATAGTCCATCATATTATTTAGTTATCTTAGTAAAGCTCTTCTGTTACGAGACCTCAGCTTGAAGATTTTTCCCTAGCCTAATGTCACTCCCAGAGCTGGTTCTTGTGAGTGTTTAAACACGTTAACAGAGTGAAGCCTACTTGTGTCTGTGCGCTTAGGGTCTATTCATCGCTGTGGTCCTTTGTTGTTCTAAACTGGCCCTATCAAAGCCTGTTGAAACAGTGGGTATGTGTACATGCAATAAAATCACAAAGAAAACCCAGTTAGAGTATTAAAATTCTAAATGACTGCTGTAAGAAGTTTATAGTAGGAAACAAGTTATTGTTTCTCTGTGATAAGAAAAAAATGCAGTAAAAGATTACTTTTTCCCCTCCTCTGTCTCAAATAAGCACATCTTCATTTCAATGTTTTATGAATTACTTTTGTTTCACTCCCTAGTAATCTGACTTTCTTGATCCTTGTTCCTAAAGATCAGTTGTGCAGGACATACAGGTGTTAGCACAGCTGGCTTGCTGATGACAACTCTGTCCATATAGCTGTCTAGTGTGTCATCACTCATATTGTTCAGTGTCATTCTGACCTAGCCAAGCTAAAAATGGTACTCCAGCTCAAGAGGGATTTAAAAACCTTGACAAACTAAAGATAAGACATTGCCGAATGTCATATCCATGTGCTTAACTGTTTTCAATTTAGACATATCTAAATAACTAATTTCAGGGTGCATTTGTCTTCTTTGTCTTTTGTTGGGTTTTTTTTTCTTCTAAAGGCTGAATACTTTTGTGTAGTTTGCCTTCAGTAAGGAGAAATCCTTGCTTGGAGAATTGTGGAATTACTGAATACATAAACTGTTATTTTCTCCAGACATAGGTTCATTTTCAGCCCAAGGTCACTGAAATGCATTCATAGGGGATGTATTATAGTGCACATCCTGCAACTACAGCGAAGCTTAGGTGCAGTGGTCAGTGTTTGCAAAAAACAACTCTGGATCAAATTAACATCTTATTCAACAGAGCATGTAGTGTGTGTTTGAGTGTAGTAATATGAGAAAGCTTGAATTAAGCTTATAGGTGAGCCTGGGATGGTATTCTATGTGGAAAATTAATTTCCAGAATCTCGACTAGTCTTTAAAAAAAAACAAAACCAAAAGGCAATCGTACCCAAAACATCAGTTTTATGAGGGATGCCTCCTTACACAAATGCTGTTATGCAGTAATTAATGTTCTTTTAAAAAACACCTATGAAATGGCTTGTATTGTAATTAAATACAGATTTGTATGGCAGTAATCAAAAAGGGTAGTCAATAAATTGTATGCTAATACAGAAATTTTTAGTAGATTTTTAAGTAAGTGAACTATTTGGTATACCCAACTACATTCATATTTGGCTACCTACAACAAGGTATGTGCAAGTGCTGTTTAAAACCTCCACTATCAACAGTCATCAGACCCTTGGGTTTGAGGATGTATTCTTTCTTTTGATGAAAGAGTATGCAACAATCTGTTGGCCTTTAAGAGTACTCAAAACTAACTGATGTCCATATAACAAGTATCCATTCAACTGTATCATGTAGCTCTTTTTTGCTTTCCTTTCTATGAGACATATTTTGTCTAAGCAAGATATGTTGTGATTTGGTGTAGTTTGGTTTGGCCTTCTTGGGGGAGCAAAAAAAAAGGCAAAAAGTGTTTGAGGGGTTTTTTTTGATGTTCAACTGACTGGTTTAGTTCCCATCATCATTCCTCAGCTGTTTCACTCTCTAATTGTGGCTATAGTTTTCCAGTTTTTGGATGTCTGATTTAAAGTGCCTTCAGTTTAAGCAGTGCAATCTTGTCACAGGCAGTCTCTCTACTTCTGGAGTGATCCTTGACTGTTGAAACATCCTGATGGAAAATATTGTGTCATGATTATATAGTCCCTCATTCAATAAAATTCAATGACATACAGTTTTTGAGTTATTTCCTTATTTTCAAAGCAGACTCAGACTCTGGTGTTTATGAGCAACAGATATTAACAGATTGTCTCTTGGGACCGAAAGGGTGCTGTGGTATATACTTCTTCAAATGTCACAGGTGGCAAATCCTTCAGCAGATCTTTTGGGGTCTATATAGTCCCTTAAACAGTTAACACTTCAGGTGTGATCCCTGTTTTCTAGAGAGCCTATACTCAGTAATGACAGTTTAAGGATATATCCTTAGAAAGATCATCTGTAGTGGCAACTTATTTGAATAACTATTGTTATCAACACTATTCAGTACTATTGTTGGTGCAGATTCCTTCATGTATATTCACTTGCATTTTTTAGTATAGAGTAAGAGAACATCAACAATTCATAACTAAACATAAAAAATTATGAAGCATTCACAAAGGTTTAATTCTGTCCACCAGTGTATATACTTTATTATCCTTAGTTCCATGATCATTTGTGCCACTGTAACAAAGACTTCCCTATTCAAATGAGTTACTGTATAACTTAATTCTCTTAAAGTGCTTCTCACTGAAGAAGGCAAAGGACCATGTTCAGTAGATGTGCGTGTCCTTGATTTGTGCAATATGGCCTTGATTCTACATGCTGCCCTGGAGGTATGGATGTTATGCAGTTAAATCAGCCACATATTTACAAGAGTGAGGTTAAGACTGAGATGTGGTTTGTATTCAAACTGCCTCCTTCTATGTTAAAAAGTTCTCAAAACATTTTTGTTAATTATATATGCCACATGCAGAACACAACAGTGTGGTAGAAACCATTTTGCTTGCACTCTTTTAGCATGATTGGCATGACATATTTGTAGCTTCTGTTATCTCAGCAATATGGTCATCTCAGAGTCAAGCAGACTAAATCATTGTTTGCCATTCACTTATCACCAGATCACTACATCGTTGTAGTTTTTGTTCCACTGTTTAAGTTGAAGGTGATTGCTATTAAAAATAGTAGTAGCAAATGAAAGTAAAATAAGCCCAAAGTTTTTTACTTTCTAGGTACTATTTTTTATGTAGAATTGGTGTGCTTTGAATTTATGAAAGGTTCTCCTATGTAGTTTACATAGTGAAGTTTATATCCTAAACAATCTTATTTTCTTTTCACCATAAGAAACCATTGGATTAGGCCCAAAATAAGGAACTAAAATCTCAGTTTTATTGTACCAGTCAGACAGTAACTGGGCAAAGACGTTAGGGAAGGTAAGCACATATTATTACCATTTACAACTTGCTAGCATTTAGTACCGTGTCTCTACTGGTGTAACTAGACATACCAGCTCAAACTCTGCAGGGGGAAAATGAAGTGAGCACAGAAGTGGACTGTAGACAAAATTACTGTTATTTCTAATCAGCAGAGAATTTTTAGTATCATTTTTGGACATGTAGAATTAGCCCATCAAATTCTACACCTTGGTTCAGTCAATAATGTAACTACAGTTTATTATTCAGTTTCAGCTTTGATCTGAATTCATCAGTACTTTATTGATTTTAAATTGAGTGGCTATAGTGTTGTTTTCTGTGTTGCTCTCTTAATTAATTAAGAAGTTAAACACTGTCATAAGTCACTATACTCCTTTGTTTAAAAATGTTTTGAGTATTGTAGTAGAGTTGTGTGGATCTGTTTGTGATTCTGCCCGTTTTCAGACAGTATTTCAGACAGCAAAACTGAAAAATCTAATGTTCGTACTTAGCAGCCCGCTGTTACGGTACTTATTATGCTCCATATAAAATCACTCTTGTAACTTTCATGGTCTCAGCCAAAATTATGTTCACCGAAATCAGAAATACCCAAAATCTTCACTAGCGTTGGATATAGATACATTTATATATTTTTTTCCTCTCTTACTCATTTTTGAGTATAGGGAAGTGGGACTGGTTTTAGACACTTTTAATCATTACAATAAGCCTGATTAAATTACAAGGTTTTTTTAGATTATAGCATTAGGTCTCTAGCCTAAGGAGACCTCTCAGATGTCTTGCTTTAGATTTCATGTGGAGAAAAAAAAGTGTCATTAAACACAAAAAAGCCCTGAAACTTGCATCATAAAGCTTAACTACATAGGATGGTTTCCCTCTGCGTCAAGGTGCCAAAAAAAAAAAAAGTTCTTTTTAAATAAAATTACCAGTTTTACCTTTGCTTTGTAGTTCTGTAATGTAAGGGTGAGTACTGTGCTTCTTAGAGAATGAGGAAATAATCAGTCTCCCAACTCTTGTCATTATCCTTCTGGATCTCAAAAAGCAAATAGCCAGGAAGTGATGAAATTAGTTCTTAACTAAAATTTCATGTAAGTACACTGTATCCAGTGTGATTCCATGCAGGCCATGACCATTATAGCTTTCCATTCTGTGAATAGGTAGTCAACTTGAAGACTTTTCTCACATTTAGTGAAATATGCCCAGTCTTTCGTTCTTACAATTTTTCCTGAACCCTTTGAGTATTTTTCAAAAGAAAACTCTGGCTTAATTTTCTGTTTCTCAGTATGCATGTTGATAACGAAATTCACTCTTCATGATTGAAATATTTACAAACATAAAGTTTTGGGGATTGTTTTTTTAGCTGTGAATCTTCATACTAAATACCATACTGTTTAAGGGGCTAATAGGTACCATTCTGGTGCAGTCGTATTAATGGCATATGTTTACCACAATTCAGACATTTTAAAAAATGGCTTTTGTATTTTGTTGTTCAGTGAATGTCAGGCCCCAGTATTGAAATGGAGAGTTTGAAACTATTAGGATTAAAAGGACTTCCACTTACTGTATTGTGTGTGTATTATACCTACATTGCTTATACATTGTTTTTTTCCCCCTAGTATTAGCAATCTGCTTTTGTACTTTGACACAGAGATTTCCCTTGTGAATTTTGTCACAGAAAAAAGAGAATCATCAATATCGCGGTTAAACTTGACTTTCAAAGCTAATAGTATCTCATTTGGGGGCTGAAATTTAATAAATTTTCTTTGATTCTGGGTGAGTTTTTAAACATCAAACAATGAATTGGCCAGGGTGCAGTAAAATATTTAGATCTATTGACTATAGTTCAGAAGGGTAGAAGGCAAAACACTGGTGGTTTGATGTTGATAAATTCTTAGTACCTTAATCCACATTAATGTTTTCTTTTATCTGTGTGCATACTGGCAGCAAAGACACTGAAAAGTTGGGATATAAAAGCTATAAAAATGTTAATCAAGTGTATGTATGTGTGTGTGTATCTATATATGTGTGTGTATTTAAAGTAATGCATTTTGTTATATTCAGCAAGGTTAACATCTGACTGGAATTACACATGCTGACAGAACACTCTAGAGAGTATGTTTGTTCCACAGGACTGTATATCCTGAACCTAGTGCATGATGTGTGCAAAAAACGTGTAGAGGACCTTTCCTGTTATAAAAATTGCATCATAGTGCATATGTTTGGCAGCCACAGGTATTGACAGGAATTCTTAGGTCAACTTGGGAAATGTAAGGCTCCCTATTCCCACAGAACAGAGCAATGAATAAAATAAAATCTTTTCTTCTTTGTATCAGTAGATTTACACATGCATACTTCTTTCAATCAGAGCAGATTTCAAAGGCTGTGCTATTGTTTGAAATATGTTCACTCATAATCAACATTTTACAAAAATCTGATTTTGTAAGTGGTTACAAAAAAGTAATCTTGGATTTAAAATGAATGGACCTATGTTTTAATTCATGTTTGGTGAGTTCTTTTGGCCAAGGGAGTCTCTTAAGAACTGAAATTTATTTCAAATAGTATTTAGTAAATGGTATATCTATTGATTTATATGTAGTATATATTTAGTATATGGTTTAGTATTAGACTGTGTATTGTTGTTAAAGCCAGTAAGTTATTTTGCAGTACCTAGCTATTTTAACTTAACAGATACAGTCTATGCCAAATGGTTCTATTCATTTGTACTAATATATATTTGTATGTGTGTCTATCCATCTGTATTAGAATCTAATCTGCTGGGATCTCCTGGAGGTGGAAATGATAATTTTTGTATTAAATAGAATGAAAAATGGGTGTGTGGCAGCATATGGTATATGAATGTAAGTGATGTGTCCAGGGAAGTTACGTGTTAAATATGTGTAATTTCACATTCATGCTGATGGACTAATGACATGTTGTAATATGTGGAAAAATGTTACATTTTAAACAATGATAACAATATTCTCGTGTGCAACACTAGTAAGTCTGGTTGTGTTTAAAACCAAAAGCGTTGCGTTAATCACTTTACATCGCTGAATTTTACTTACGCGTTTGTGTCACTGACGGCACGCGAGTTAGTCTAAATTAAAACCAGTTTCTCTCTTAGTCAGCAGGTGGCACTGTGACACCAACGGCCTGTGGTTGTCTTTGCGGCCGTATGTAGAAATGACATTGATACTGCTTGGGGGTTTTGTTATAATATC
Organism: Strix aluco; assembly: GCF_031877795.1. Lineage (NCBI taxonomy): Eukaryota > Metazoa > Chordata > Aves > Strigiformes > Strigidae > Strix > Strix aluco. The sequence continues at coordinate 35,390,753 of NC_133971.1, forward strand.
CTTTCGTTTCAGACTGCCTGAAAAACTAGCTAAATATCAAACTGTCTGAATTTTGTGCAAATTGTAGCATTTCCCACTCCAAATTGGCATAGTTAGAAACTGTATAAAAGTTGATTAATGCCAATTAGTGCATTATTTCTTACAGTGAGTCCACAATAAGAAATCTAGTAGCAGGGTTGGTTTCTTTTTTTTTTTTTTTTCTCTCCTTCTGTTAATTGCAGAGCTACAGGTTGGTTTATTTTGCTTTGTTTGAGGATTATTCATTTTAATCTGGGGCTTAACTGAATTGATATTAAATGAACCTTATTGTGGAGGACTGATATGATCTCCCTACAGTAGACAGAACTCACATGCCAGCTTCTTGTTTGTATGATCACATGAACTTTTTAATTTCATAGCTGATGTTTGAGTCAGAAGTACAATTACTATTTATTTTCTTAAAAGGTTTTTACAGGGGACAGATCTGTGAAAGGTACATACCAGGTGGGCTTGTGAGCCCTTAGTGTCTCTTCTTTCCTTCTCATTTCAGACCAGGGGAAGATGCTTTTTCTTCTTAACATTCTCTCCCAGCACTCTGAATTAGAGATTTATTTGCAACGAAAAATCAATTAGTCCTAAATTTATTCATGGATTTCAGGTCCAGCGATCAATGCAAGTCCACTCAGTGGGCTCAAGGGGACCCAGTTCATCCCAGTTAATGTGTCTGAAGGGGAATTACCATTGATGCTGTTTTTTTCCCTTTAGGTCAGAGATCAGACCTTGCTGTCACGGACTGCGGCAACCAGGAATGACTTCACCCTGCAGCTACCCAAACTGTACCTAGAGACCTTTGCAGTAGAAGGGCTGAAGGGCAGGCCAGAGGTTGTAGCATTTCAGGTTAGAGTCTAAAATAATCCTGTTTCTTTTTTTCCTTTTTTGCATCTGAGATAGAACAAGAAGCAAGACTGTTCTGAATGTGTGGAGAACAAAAAGCTTCAAAACGACTGCAGTCAACAGTTGAAAGAGAAATAATTTTGTTATATAGTCTTGCATACGGTATTTCAGAGATGATGTGAACTTTTGATTTTGCAGTTACAGTGTTAAATAACTGACAGGAATATGACCACAGAAAAAGGCAAATGTTATATTTGAAAATTAATATCACTTTATCCTACCCCCCCCTTCTCTCCCCCCCTTAAGCAAGACAAAATAGTGGGGAAAAAAGGACAAGATTTTTATACTGCTTCTTGGTCAGTATCAGATTTTTCTGTACTACAGTTTTAGAAGTAATAGTGATTTTTGAACATTCCTAATTTAAAAGAAACTGCTATTTGGAATACTTAAATATAGAAGCTGTTTTATTCATGTAGGTTTGAAGACTTGTATGTTTCAAAATACTGATTTCGTTAGGAAGAAACAATGGGGGGAAAAAGGGAAATTAACTGAAAATGGATTCTGTGCAATGCCTTCTTAGTGTTTTTAAGTTTGTTATGTCTTCTTGTACACAAACTATCCCTTAGTCTTTATAGCTGTGCAGAATGACTTCATTCTTGTGATACATTATTGCTAAGGCAGAACATTTTGTTTTCGCAATGAGAGACCAAGAGGCAGAGTGAGTACGTACTTTCATTGTGCTCTTCTGTGTGAATCAGACAGGAAAGCTAGTCATATAAAGTGCAAGAAAGTTGGACAATGGCGAGTATTGCATAGTGTGTGTACATGTCTGTAGTAATCCTTTTTAACTTATTGTAGATTTTCTGTTCTAGATGCAGCATATAATTGCAGGAATAGGGTCACCAAATCAAACATTCAAGAAAGGCAGATTCTAAGCTGGACATTTCTCACTGTTGCCCTCTTGCATGCATATGTTTCAGTATGATAAAGATTTAAATTATGTGTGTGTTATTGTGTTTCTGTGATAAAGTACTAATAATACGTAACACCTTGAGATTCCCATGAACTGAGTTAACACAGCTGTACATCTCTAGCAGAAGGTAGAGTTTCAAATGTTTCCCCAGTACAGTGATGGTCACTTCTAAGGCTGTGCAAAAGGTTTCACAGGTGGCATCTTTTCAAAGAAGCTGTCATGGAAATCACCAAATTTTACATACTGCTCTTCTCATTTGGTGGCTTATTTCAGTGATAGCTGCTTTTTGTTTTTGTTCCATCCCAACTCCCATTCTTTTTTTGTCCTCAGAATGATTGTAGAAGCATTTTGCAAGGCAGCCTGTTCCTTCTTTCTAAGAAGGTGAAAAGAAACAGGAGTATAAAAAGTTGCATTTCACATTTGTACAGAGTGCTTGTGGTACAACTAACATATACTAATGTATGCATTGAGTAGCTTACTGGTGGTGCAGTATTGTAAACATACTTTTTGTTCACCTGACAGCTCCAATTACATGTGCTTACTCTGTCACAAACAGCATCAGTGGTTCATAATCTATTTCACTGTGCAGTTCCTTTTCTCCTTTCCCTTTCCCTCTCCTCTCCTCATCTCTAGTTACATACTGCCTGTTTGATAACTTTCTAAGTACATTTTAGAGATTTTATTATAAAATTTCCCTTTTATAGCTGGGAGTTAGCTGCTGTATGCAAAACTATATTAAGGGCAGTCCTGCGATCTTGCATGAGGTAAGCAGTTAGATGTCACTTTACAGACACATTGAAACCAGTGAAATTCTTTGCATGCGTGGTGTTTATAACTGGTACTACTACATGTATTTTATAGTTAGTCTGCGACAAGTACATTCAGTTAAAGACCTTATTATCTTCAAGTGATACTCATAAGGAGTTTTTTTCCTAGTCTAAATTTACTGATATTTGATGGTTTCTTTTAAAAAATTACATAAAAATTAAGATACTAAATGAGATGGTATACTAGGGATGAAGCACTGACTATTACAACTGTTGAGTACTCACAGAAGATTGCATTGTTTCATTATTCATGCATCCAGTTCATAGTAGGTGGCTGGAATCAGTAATTAATAATTTTTATATCCATTGTTTCAGTGTGTATCGCTTTTCATCATATGAGAGGAAGGCAAAAAGTATATTTGTGTGTGGATACACATCTGCATAGGTTATCTTCCAAATTTTTTAGAAAACAGGTGGCTCTCAAAGGCATTTTGAATGAAATCTGCTATCCTTGATTTACTTGATGGGCTCAGCAGCATTAGGGATCTATATTCCTTGTCATTGGGAATGTGGGAAGTCTTGGAATTTTTAAATTGCTGTTATCTCTATATGGATGTTTCTTGGGAAAAATATGCTTTCCTTATAGGAGACAGTGCAAAGAAGATTGGCATAATGAACCTAAGTTGCTTGACTGTGCACTAAGCTATCAGAGATTTGCTTTTTTGTGGCATACTTAATTAATTATCTTGCAAAACCAGAAGGTTGGCTTTTCTAGCAAATGAATCCAACATTCCAAATACCATGAATGCTTACAGGGCTGATCAAACACACAAATAAAACCCCTGTCATTCTCAAATGAACTAACTGTTAAGCTGTATAGTAAGTGGTGTGCATCTTTTAAAGAATGTGTTGTACACTCTAGTGACAGACCTTTAGATAATGACATGAAATATTTGGGACACAAAGGTCTGTGTGTCTTCTCCAAAGTCTACATTTTATGTAATGGCTCTTGAATTGCAAAATTACGTAATAGATTGAATATTCAACAAGAATGTCCTTGAACTGAGTGTCTTCTAAAGTAGAGAAATAATGACTTAATTTGTAGGCATTTGTTAAATTCTTGGAAACCGTAACAAGAATTACTATAATAGTTTGAAAATGTCACTTGAGATGGATAAGTAATGAAAAAAGTGCGGTGTCTCAAAGAGCAAAATGATATGATTGCTATAGCTTGGAAACACTCTCAGCTGGTGTTTAATTGCTGTGAAGGATGTTATGGCACAAAGCTGTACTGTTTGTTACTTAGTTAAGTTTGAAAGTGGAAAATAAAGCATTATTTTCAAGCACCTGAAACACGTGAGAAGAGGATTTAAGGTGTGCTGTTCTGGCCATGCCTGAATGTTCCCACTAAAGACAGAAAGTGGAACTGTATGCGAAACCTCCAATAAATACAGGACACAGGGTGAGAAATTGCATCTGAAATAACATGGGATTCCTAATTTTAGTAGTCTTGCTTGGCAGATGACTATTTAAATTAACCAGTAAAGGTTATCAACTCTATAAAATACAAAATTGAATTGTGCTACACCTTTAGGAAGAGGATAATGTTCTGTAAACTCTCTTCTGAAAGAGGTTGTTGACTCATAGAAAAAGTGGTCATTCAGAACATTTATTCTGAATTGTCTCAAGTACTTTTACATCACATATGTAATTAATACTCATGGCAAGCAGTTTGAACTAAAAAACAATACATAAAGTCCCCAGATAAGCCAGATAAGGTTTAAATGTTCGTGTATAAATAGTTAAGCGTTGGTATACTCTCTCAATAAATTTCTTCTGTTTGGGGATGTAGATGCAGAAGGGTAAAAACTGGTATGAAAGAAACTTCTTGGAGCAAATTTAGGCATCTCAAACTACTTTTGCAATAGTAACAGGATGTGTAATGTATACTTGATGTGTAAGTGATTGATTCTCAAACAGGGAAGGGCTCACAACATACAAATCAGTGGCTTTGCCCTGTGTACCTAGGTTATGCTTTGTATCTACCATTGCAGGTTGTTTTTACAGGAGGTACAGGAGCTGTTCAAAGTAGAGGAGCACTGTCTTTATGGAGGATGTCTCGGATGTTCTAATACACAGAAGTAACAGATTATTCAGGTGCTGTCAGTGGAAAATAGTAGTAACACAAAACTGTCTGTGGTTGTCAGAATCACATGCACTGCATGTCTGAAAGTGCATATGGCTGTACATATGGCTGTGCGATCACAGACACTGATGTTCACACGTGGTAGCTGCCTGCAGATGTGCAATTAGGGAAAGAGTAATCATTTTTTGTGTCACAGGAAATACCTTGACCTCTGAAGTCTCCATTTGACTATTTTATTAATTTGCTCTATTAATTTGTGGTGGTTGCTTTAGGTCAGTATTTGGCATGGTGGGCCTCTTCCTCCTTTAATATCTGGTTGCTCAGGGGTATGATGTGACTTCTGGATGTTGGTTTGGAAGAGAACTGATACTCACAGATGAACCTGTGTTGCTGTTTGGCAGGATTTATGTGAATTAGAGAACCCAAATGGGCAAGTTTTCTGAGTGAATTTAATGAGATGTATTTAATGCATTCATGTGGTGTATGGAAAAGCAGATGTGAGGATGAGACTGTAGGCAGGCTTCTGGTGTTAAAAAGGATGCACATACATGTATCTGTAGGTCTTAGGAGAAAGCATTTCTTTGTGTGCTGCCCTTCACCCGAGATGTAAGATTGACCTGACTGTTGGAAATCTCTTGCTTATTAAGAAAATTTTAGTTTATTATAAGCAAGGACTTGAGTAGGTAAATCTGTATTTTTCATTACTAAGTTCTCCCTTAGTTTTGAAACATACTATACACTTGTGGTGTGCTTTTTCTTTTACAGGTGGGTTTGAGATGGGTAGGTTTTTGCTTCACCTTGTCTGTCTGTCTGTCTCTCCCTCCCCCTCTTGTTGTTTCTCTGACACACGGTCTCGTTCTCTGCTGCACACTCTCCCTCCGTGTCCTGCATGTGGGCTCTCCACTGCGTGCGGGCTCACGTTGCCGCAGGCACCTGCTCATGGCCATGTGCACACCGCAGCGCACGCACATGTGCTCCCTCTGACTGCTCGCTGCTGTACGTGTGCTCATGCGTCCCCTCAGTCCGTTCTCTGACTGCTGCTCTGCCTCAGTCTCTCTCTCTCAGTCTCTGCCCCTCTCTCCTGCTTCTTATTATGCCTGTCTGTCCCACTCCGGCTTTGTCTTACTTGCCCTGTTTCTTTCACTGTCTTTCTGTCCCCAAAGTCCCTTTGCCACTGGCGCTTTCCCCCTCTCTTCCTCTCTTCCACACCCCAATTTTGTGCTTGCTCTGTCTTACTCTCCCTCTGTCTCCGTCTTCAGCATGTATGCATCTGTTCATGCAGGTTTAGGAAGTCCACATGGGATTTATATGTACTTCTGCGTGTTTCTCAGGTGTTTTGAGGTAATTTGAAATGAAAAGTGCAGTAATAACATAAAAGCTTATAGTGGTGGTAGTAATATAGTCAAGTACTGACATATCTCCAGTGTTAGCATATAATCATTATAAATTTATTAAATAATAGGTTCTTACCATTTATTTTTTGTAAATTATGTATTCATGTATGATTTACTCATGCATTATCTGATTGTGTTGTAGGTCCAGTTTTCCTAATTAATTGGGCAAACATAAATGTAGTTTAAAGTGTTAGGAGCGTCTTAACTTGTATTTGTTTTCACTCGTTCATTAATTTCAGATTTATGCTTGATAGATTAGAAGGTAAAAGATATGCATAATTCTGCTGGTAATTTTTCTCAAAATAATAAACATTTCTCATTCCCGTATTTACTTGTCAATAAAAAAGTTCTTACCAAATTGAGGAAGCAAGTGATTTCAAAGGTAACATTATAATTCTGTCATCAGATTTTATCCTCTGCGTGGGGCAAGTCTTTTAAATATAAATCCATTCTGGTATGAGGACTTAATGGGATGAATTAATTGTGGAGTAGCTGCTTGAAAATTGAGTTGTTAGTATTTTCAATCTTGTACTTCTGTTTTAGAGCCTTTATTTTTCTAATGCCATGGCTGCTAAAAGAACAAATAATTGTAGTTTTTTTCTCTCCTAATACTTCAAAAAGGAGGAACCTTTTTAAGAAAATCTTGAAGATAGTGTGTTTATATATATGTGCACCCAACATGTGCATACTTCTAGTGTTTTCTTTCTTCTTCCACTGTTTCACCCACTGAAGGTGGGTGAAATCCATTTCATTACAGAGGCTAGAATGCTGCCTCCTCTGGAATTGGACTGCTGCTTCTTCTTAGGTAAAACTGGGTCTTCATTCTCCAAGAGTTCAACAGCTGCTATCAGCAGCACCTGGGCTGCCCTCCCTCTCTTTTCTTCTCTCCAAAAGGACTAATTTCCTAACTGGTGCCAAAATGTGCTGCTTCTGGACTGACCACAAGCTTGCCTTCCAATATACTGTTTAAAAAGAGAAGTGATTCTTTATTAATATGATGATACTTTGTACCTGCACCTTCAGTTGAAATACTCATAAATAAGTAAGTGTTTTAAACTCATTAGAGTGGGATGACACCTCTTGCAACCCTGACCTTTTGCAAACTTCAATTTGTCAAAAATAAAGTTGGTGCAGGGCTTAAGAAACAATAATTAACAACTAAGTAAATTCTGAATAACCAGATTGAACATGAAGAACTCTAATTTAATCTCCTTGAATGTGTTCAGCTGGTATCTGGAGTCATGTCTCCAGATAGGTTGTATCATCATGATAACTATTCAGAAGCCATTGTAGCATTATTTATTTTAACTGTAATTCCTTTAAAACGTAACAATAAGGTATGTTAGCAAAACACAATTTAAAACATCATAGGTGAGGCATTTTCAAAATACCATTGATGTTGGAAATATACCTGTTATAATTTGAATTTCACACCCCTTCTCCTTTCTGCGGATTAACTGTGTTCCCAACTTCCTCTCCTCTTCACATTTCCTTTAGTCTTTCCCTCCCTGTCCTCTGTGGGCTTTTTATTGCTCTCCCTCCTTTCCTCATTTTCTCCTTCCTTATCATTAGCCTGTTTCCCTTGCTTTCTCAGCCACCCTTTCATTTTTTTGTTTCTTCCCTTGGCTTTCTTCATGCTAATAAATGGAGACTATGTGAAGAACCCTTCTCAGAAGGCTTTGTAGTTAGCTGGTGCACTGATTGCACCCCAACCCTGTTAAGTCTTTGGCTCTGTGGGACCATAAATGTCAAAGTCCGTATCTGTAATCACCAATTAATCAATTACAGAAAGCTGTCTCATTATGCCTGTGAAACTACTGACTTGTCCAGCCCCTTTCATAAGCATTATTAATTTTGTAAAAACTTTTCAGTGAAGATCTGTGCTGTTTATCTTGAATGCCAAAGTTAGTATATAATAACTTAACCTTTCAGTAACCTTTCTTAATGGAAAATTTTCTTTCTTGATCCTGTCAGGCAATCATGTAACTATTTGCCTTTGTCCACTTAGACTTTTTCATACATTTATATCCATTGCATGTGGGTAATCTATTATGAATGATCTGTGCTGATATGCAAGAAGGCTCTATAAGAATTGTGTAAAATATGATCTTAATTCACCAAGTTTATTTGTTTAGTTTTTTTTTCTGCATGTAATCTTGGGATGGGCTTTTTTTCCAGCTGGTTAACAGGTTGCTGCATCTTATAGCATAAGGACCCAACGAGAAACATCTTTATTGACTTCTAGTCACTATTCTATGAGAAAAATTACTCTAGAGACATGGTGATCTCAATATGTACCCAAAGCTGCCTCACTGAATAAGGGCAGACTCCTAAATGCTGTAACTACAAAAATAAAGCATCATTCAGTAACAGAAAATAACAAATATTGTTTTCACAACACCTTGTTTGTTAGGCAATTTTTCTTACTTCAGAAGTCCTATCTTTCAGAACTGCATGGGATTATCTGTGCGCAGTATCTACAGACAAGGAGCAGTTTTACCAGATAACCACTGCATAGCTTGGATGTGACTGTATTGTTTGATACAGTCTGCAGTGTGTACTGTTGTAACACAGATAAGCCCATTCAGAAGCACAGCTGTTAAACTGTTGATAATCATGTGGGTTACAAAACGAATTCATGAAGTGAATACCGTGAAAGATTAGGAATTGTCTGGAGTCTTACTTTATTTTGTACTGGTTCTTTTAATTTCAAAAACTAAGAAGAAATGCTGAGCAAGTGAGTCTAAGCAGTAGGAGTTAATAAGGCAATAGACTTTATTACACAAATATCTTAGTAGCAGAAACAGAATCAAACTTTTCTTAATTACATTTAAACTAAAAAAAGAAACTTCTTCAAATGCTGAATCTATTGTTTATAGTATTTTTTCACTGAACTGCTTAGTATTCCATTATTATAAAACATACCTCTATCTGTTTGTTATTCTTTCCAGTAGCTTACAGAGCAAGAAAAAATTATTAAATAATGCACTATATTAGTGCAAGAATTTTGTGATGGAATCCAGGGAGACATTTCTGCTCAGATACTGCATTTGGTGGGCCTTGTAGTTAAAGACCTGGAAGAGGAAGGGTTATCTACAGCTTGAGCGAGTTTATTATGGCTTAGTGATTTGCTGATTGATTTCATTTGCTGTCAGTTAAGGCTCTCTTAATGTCAGCTTTCTTCACATAATGCCTTGAAATAAAGACTGATGAAGTTTTTCAGATTGATGCCGCTTACATAAACTGACCCTGATTTGCCCTTCTGCATGACAATGTAAGTGACAGCAGTTAGATGAAAATATAGCGATGAATATGCAACTTAAGGATTAAGAACAACACAGTAAACCTTTCAGAATATAAAACTAGGCATAAAAACCCAGGCTGTTCTCTTAATTCCACAGTTGTCCTATATTGAAGAAATAGACTGGCATAGCATCCCAAGTGCTATACCACTGAAGTGAAACTCAGAGAGGACGAGTTTTGCAAGGATTAAAAGTTAATCTGTTTTTTAGCACTAATTTATTTTGGGTTTTGTTGGGGGAGTGGTGGTGGTGGTGGTGGTGGTGAGGGGTGTGTAAGTTGGGGCTCATAAAATCACATATGTTGTAACCTGTGATTTTTCTTTTTTATGTTGTTATCTTGCAGGAATCATAATGAACTACTTTAAAGCTGTTGTCTTGATTTTTCAGTTACTGAATTGATTGACAGTCTAGTGATATGTGCTGCTAGAATCCTGAGGTCACAAGTTCCAACACTTATATTGAACTGTGAAAAGCATAAATTCTTAGGATTAATACAGTCTATTGCTGTAGGTGTTCCAGGACAAATATGCTTGAAATAGGGCACTCAATTTTAACAAATACTTGTTCATTGCAGTACCCAATTTCATTATAGTCTTCTTTAATAGTCTCTTCCCCCATTATGGTCTCTTCATGTTAGAAGCAAAAATGTGGTAAGAAATTAGGGCGTGGGGAGAAAAATGGAGAGGGCTGGAGTGTGCTGAAGTAATTGAAAGAGGGTGAATATGGAACCTTTTTGTAAACCTGAATAATAAGGATACACAAGCATGCATGGTGGCAAGTTTACCTGCAAAGGATTGAGTCTTTCATGGCTTTTAAAAAGATAATATTCATGGAAAGACCACCGTTTGTTTATCCTCCTGGAGCCTTGCTAAACTTAGATTCCTTTGGATTGCTTCCACATCATGATCTTCTTTCACAAAAGTGCAGTTTTAAAGTAACTCAGGAGGAAACAGTCACCCGTTCCATCTGTGCGGCAAACTTGCAATGCCCATTTAATGCCTGAAGACTGTATTTTAGTTGTGACTTCTCTCTGTTCAGAGGCAGATGTGTTCTTTTCTAATACCAGCACCCATTTGTAGGTTCCTCTCTTTCTGATCCTATCATAACTGACAAATACTAAAGGGAGAGATTAGAGAGCAAATCATTATGCTGTTGCTACTGTGTATAGTGCCAGACTTTCTCTCCATCTAGTTTCACATTCTCAAAGGAATAACTTTTTAAATAAATTAATACTGCGCAATCTAAAGATTACAAGTTGAAGTTTAAATTCTGAAGTTTTTATAAATGCTTGCAAAGACCACAGGACTGGGTTTTGAGCAGCAAGTCTCCTACATGTCAAAATGTGTTGTTTGTTTGTACCTTGGCAAAGGTCACTATCCTAGATGCTTGATTTGTTCTGCATTTATTCCATGTGAGACTTGCTGCAAATTTTAGTCCACTGGGAAATAGAGTGGGACTGAGTAAACATTTAATGCCTAGCAGGCATATAGAATAGAAGTAAATCTGGTTGTCCCTGCTTAAAAACAGGTTGGACAGAGGAAAGTAAAAGAAAAAAAAAAAAGTATAAGAAATGGGGCTAAAATGGCTCCAGAATTTCTCCCAGCCTCCATCATTTTAGATCAAGGACCTCCTGAAATAAAATTCATGTTTTCATATTCAACAGCCATTTATTGTCCCTTTGCTTTTTGAACCCATGTAAAGTTAAGCATTCACATGACTTGTGGAGTGGATGTTTGCATCTTAACTACACACTTTCTGAGAAACTGTTTCTGTGTTTGTTTTGAAAATGGTTTCTGCTACTTCATTTAGTGTTCGTATGTTAATGTTAATAAATATTCCCAATTTCCCTTCTTTATACTAGTCATGTTTGGCATCTGTCATAATCACCTCCAGTTCTCTGCCACTCCATCAGTAGTGTCTTTTCAGGTTACTTTCTTCATTTCTGAACTACAAGAAGGTGAAAGACAGTAGAAATAATCTATAGTTTCTAAATTTGGTAAGATATGGAAGTGGTTTCTCTATAGGCACGATTGCTCAAAAATGACCTAACTGCAAGTAGCTCTGAAAAACTGATAAGGAAGAAGTAACCAATTAATATCAGAGGTGATTTGGGAGATGCTGTCCTCTAGGGTGTTTGTAAGTTAGGATAGCCTGGGATCCTTGGATAAGAATCAGCTGCTTTTGCTGATTCACCATTAAGGTCACCACTCAAGCACATGGTGTTTTGGTACCTGCAGCAATTACCAAATATGGTAAAAAAGAAAGACCAGAAAGGGCTTTATCAATCTAGTTATGATACCCTGTGATAAGGGGTATTTTACTTCTGGTCCTATTGTTGAAGAATACTTTATGCTCTCTAGGCAAACTCATCTCAGCAGTGCCTGTCCTCCTTAGTTTTCTCCTTTCAGTGTTGCTATAAACAATTCTATTATAAATAGAATTCAGAAAGTCACTTTATCTCTTATGCTTCTAAGGAATTGGATCTAATTGTTGACTGTTGGCCAGACAGGGGAATGGACCATAACAGCATGTTCCTTACTTCCCAGGCTCCATGGCTAATAATTCAAATCCTATTCTGCAATCTAGGATAAGTTTCTATTTAATGAAAAGACACTTGGTGCATTTGCTGAAGACGAAGCAGGAAATCAATGTCTTCCAAAATATTACCAAAAAAAGCTCATGAGGTAACAACACATCTTTGAACTGTTGGTCTGAATGAGGAGAACCAGAGCTCTGCCAACAGAAAAGTTAGTGTCTTCTCTTTGTCTTTCAAGCTATTCCAAGTGAAAAACTTTCTCACTTAGTTTGTTGACCTCTTGCACAGAAGAGGCCCAAACGTCAGTATAGTTGAGTCTCACTCATCCACCAGTTTTTACCATGTGTTGGTTGGGATTTCTACCTTCCTGAATTGAGCTAATCAGTCATCTGTATGACCAATGCCAAAAAGATAGACAAACAGAATCAGTTTTTCCCAACAAGGGTTTTCTTCAGCTGGGCCTCTTGTGAGTAGAATTAGATACTCAGAGATGTCAGGGACCATTTTACTCATTCTTCTTCCTCAGATTATGACAGTTATAAACAAACTTCATGAGGAAAATATTTTCTTTATTTCATACTAAGCTTAAGGATAGCAAATTGTCAAGCTCAGTGTCAGTACAAATTCTGGTAGATGTTGCCAATATTCTCCAAATTCTGCTTTGGAAAGAGGGATGGTAATGTGTACGCTCTTTGTGAAGGTCAGTAGTAGGTGTACTGTGCTCTTTAATTTCCTTTGACTCTCCAGATATTGGGAGAAGAGCTGTTGTCCCTGAAGTTTCTAATAAAGCATTTTCATGGCATAAATCAGATATTGAAAGCAAGTCTGAAAATCTAATCATTTGTATGTTGTTTTTTTTAAATACAAATTTTGATAAAGTTCAAGAATGTATGAAGCAAACTAGTTCTTTCAGTAACATCTGAGTTTAGGCAGAATGACAAGAGAACAGCTGTCTGTCCTGTATGTGGCAGTGGACATTAGATTAAGGATGTGTCCATTTACCTGAGGAATGCAATTCAGCTTTTCTAGATCATTATTTTCTCTATAGAGACTGATGGGTGCTTTTTCCTGTGCTGACATCATGAATTGGTGTACATAACTGATTTGGTGAGAAGCCAAAATGAAAAAATTAGTTTGTTATCCAACCTAACAGGTATACTTTAGAGTTTCCTTACAAAACTACAAAATGTTGCTTTATGTAGGATGAAATATTTATGTTGAATTAAAATGCAGTGCTACTATAAGCACTTCATAAGAAAAGCAAAGGAAGTGAAGTGACTATATCACAAAACTTTGTGCAGTTTTATAGTTCCTGTGCTCCATTAGACTTGAGCATTCATCTAAAATCTGATATGAAGATTAGGACTCAGTAATGATTGATTATGTATGAACCACATAATTGCAGTTGTCATACTGACTAAACCTGCCAGAAGGGACCTATGTCTCTCCTAGTAAATGGCAACTACAGCACAGATTGTCATCATCTTTTTTGCATGGAAAATACAAAGTGGACACATTTCCCCCTTCTAAGCATATGTAAAATATTTTATCTAATTCAGTTTGAATATGTTTTAATCTAAAATAGAAAAGGTGCTTCTTGTGGCCAGAAAGGAATAATCTGTATTGCTTTATAGCTCTAGTCAAAATATTTAAGAAAATATCTATGTTGAACCCAGATTTTGTGGGGTGATCATTTTCTTCTGTTGGAGTAACCGACAGACTTTTTTTACACTGGTTCAAACTAAATTGATATTTTTTCATGAGTTTCTAAAAACATTGACAGAAATCTCAGGAGCATCTATTTCTCTGTAAAGCATATTTCTTTACTAAAAGTAATTGAAATCAGTCTTAGTTAATAAAGCACTCTTTAAAACCAATGAAAAACTGTCAAGTTAGTTACTTACGTTGGATAGTTTGTGGACAGCATTTCAGAAGAACAAAAGTTTTTCAGATCTCACATTTACTGTCCATGAGAAATTGCTTCAGATTTTCCTACTTAGTAACTTGATAGATTAATGTCTGCTTCTCTCCCTTCCTTAAATTATTCTTATGCACGTACACCTATAATTAATCCATTAGATTTCAGATGGTTAGTGTTTAGGTAACATTTATTTATAAAAATTGGTTTGCTTATGTGGGATATCCTGTCCGTATATAAGAGTCCCTTAAAAATAAGAAAGGATATGCTTTTTAAAATTTATTTTACTTCTATGAATTTGGTTGCGAAAACAGAATTCTATACTTCAGCTTTTGTGCATCTTTTCTGTTTCCAAGATGTCAGTCCAGTAGAACGAAAGTAACATCATCCAGATACAGGCAACTTGTACTTCCACTTGACGTTTCACATGGATTTTGATGACAAGTTTTGCTCTCTTGTTTCTCCTCAAGACTGAATGTGTGATGGGACACTGGCATTTTTTTAAATAAAACTGCATCCTGACTTTTCTGTGGTGACTGCTGCTGTTTAGTTCCTCTCATCAGTGGTAATTATTGTGCTCACTCTAAGCAGATTTTCATGCTCACAGTTGAGGCACTTTTAACATGGACTTTATATTCTTTTCAGTGACTACCTGTCCCTCTCTCTTTCATTCCTGTCTAGAATATACACTGCAAGAGAAAGTTGAAGGAAGGGTACCAGCATGAACCTTCTTTCCATTTCTTTCTCGCCAGAACCATTTACTTGAAAATTCTCTTCCTCCATGACAGACTGAAATGTTCTTTTTGTATCAAGACTGTGTAAGAAGATGTAAGGAGTACAATGTATTGGTGAAATTCTCCTCGTAGTTGTAGCTTAAACTACAAGTTCTTGAGGATGATTGTTTTTCTTTTACATTTTGCATGCAGCTATGCTTGACTTCATGCAACAGACAGTGAGAATGGTCTTTGCATGTAAACATTATTGGCCTATAAAAATCTGTGTTTCCTTGATTTTGTTAAGTGGTAATTTTGCTTGTGTGGTCCAGAGATATTTGACTAGTCAAGGCTGCAGGTAGCTCCTTTGCTCTAAAATTCTCAGGATGCTTTCTACCTGATCATACCAACAAACACATTGGTCTTAATTTATCAGTTTCTAGAAGATGAATATTATTTTTGAAACTCTTACACTCTCCAGTAATTTCCATAGCGATTATTGTTGACTATCTGCTATGGTTTCCACTTTCCCTTCAGTCTCTGTCAATTTCAGTGCTCCCTTTTCAGTTTTCTTGTAGGAAGTCATGTTATTACCTCTTAGAGAGAATCTAGCCTTTTATTTAGAGTGTCACTCCCTTGCGCTATCCTCTGAGACCTACAGGCTAAAGTAATTGTTATTGAAGCGAAGGGGATAGAGTTAGGCCCTGTGTGTGGCACTGAGTCAGCTTTTGTTGGGGAAGAAAAAAAAGTTAGAACTGACCTGCTTTTTGGCACATTTAAATTGTGCATGCCATGCTTGAAAGGCACCCAACAAAAAGTTTAGTGTCAAAATGAGATACAAGGAGAATAGATCATTAAAGAAGTGCCAAACAGCTGCAAAAGTGCAATTTTGCTGAATGCTGTTTTCCTTGAGGGTTTTTTCTGATGCCTGAGAAGCTGCTGTATTTACATCCTCTGCTGATGCCACTAGAAGTTTTGGACTATGGGTCAAGGCAGCCAGAATGGGTTTTCAAATGCCAAAACGTATGGGGGAAATGAATTTTAATCCTTTCTTCCCCAAATACAGTTCTGTTAAATCTATAATAAGTAGCCTGAAATCTTGCTTCTGAAAAGAAAAAGTAATTGATGTATGTTTTGTTTTCTGGACTCGTTTTAACTAATTTTATTTATGTTAATTTGAAGCAAGGCAGTAATGACAGGCATTCTACAGGTTTCCATTAAGCATGCCGAACTCCAGTCTGTGGAGTTTTGTTTTCACACCAGTTGCTTTTGCCCCAACTACACGTCAGCCAAATTCTGTACCATAAATGAAATTCTCAGTCTTTTCAGATTCTCATCTAAGCACTTTGTTATACTAGAGTTAATCTTTCATTCTTCTGAAGTCCATTCATTATTCCTTCTCTTGTTCTTTTTTATCTTTTGTATTTGTTGCCCTTAGGTAAACCTACTACCTGCTAACATTCTTTTTAGTTGAAGAATTTCCTGAAGGGAGAACCTAATGGTCAAATGTTAATTTTGACTTTTTTCATACTTTTTTTTTTTTTTTGAAGCACATTGTGTAAAGTAGATGGTCTTGTTATTCTGGCTGCTGCATTACAAACTCAGTGCTTGTATTGTCAGGCTGTTAGTCTGTTTGATACCTTCTAATAAGCATCATTTCACATAAGGTCTCCTTTAGTTTTATTCCTTCTAAACAGGAGATACAGTTCTATGCTAACAGCAGGCCCAATAAGATCTTGAGTTAATGGTATAACATGGATATAAAAATAAAGAAGCTGATTCTTAATTACTTGGTATTTTATTTGTATTGTATTTATTATGGTATGTATTTATTAACTTCAGAATAGTCTAAAACTTTAAATGGAAACTTCCATTCACAATTGCTTATAATTCATAATCCAAATAAAAATTCTTTTGAACTGTTTGTTCTCATTAACAAAGTACTGAGGGAAAGGGAGACAACATGTAGTGTTTTAATTTGGAATTAGAAATGCCATTTTTGTCATGTATAATAAATACATTAAAACTTTGGGAGATCTTCTGCTATTTTGCATATGCTGATCTGTATGTTCTTGTTGTATGTTTCTACTATAACTGAATTGAGAACAGCTGAAGTTTGAGTAACCTTTGCATTTCATAAATTAATTTTTTTAAAAATTTATTTTCTTTTTGTTTCACATTCTGTAAAGATTGTTGTATAATTTGTCAGTATTAGCTATTTTTCACTTTAAATAAAGTACTCCTGAAAATTGGAGTCTTCAAGTCGTTGTAAATTTATAGCTAGTAATACATGCAAAAGCTGTGCACCTTAAAATTACTGGTTCTAGAAATGGTGTACAGAACAAGGAAATGATTGGTTATTCAAAAGTTCATAGAAACAACATTTTAGAAAAAATTGTTTTTACGTGTTCTCTGGAGGACTTCTGTTAAGTGTTCTCAGTCCTTTTAAAGATTAATCTGCAGAAAGAAAGCACAGCTTAAATTTTGCTGGTTTGCTCTGCAGTTCGCTCATTTTTAGTTTATAAACAGCATCAAATTAGTTTGTCTCATTTTTACTCTGAATTCAGGTTTCTCAGCTTCATCAACCTGTAGCTTAAGCCAGAAATTTTTATGCATACCCTCCTATTTCAGATGAGACATCTTTGAACAGGTTATAAGTACCTTCTTCCTTGTGGCTGCTTTGAAATAAACCTAGTTTGTTAATTTCACTTAAAGCAAAACATTTAATTTTTGTTAAAATTTTATATATGTTCTCGTTTATCTATTTATGTGCTTATCTATGTATATTCAGGGTATTAGAGCATTGATAGATATCTCTGCACGTACGTGGTTTTGCAATGCTCCTGTCCTCTGACCTTGTTTTTACAAGCTGAGGAGTCAGGCAAAACAGCCAGGTGTGCAATGATCAGAATCTTCAGAGTCCCATTTTCTAAATAAATAAGGATCTGAAATATAAAATACTTTGTTTCTTTATCATGTGAATAGCATTTACCTGAGTTTTTCAAAATTTTCTCATTTTCTTTGGCATCAAAGATATTAAAGTGTTCATAGGGGTTTTCTAGATGGGGTTGCTGTTTTAAATTTGTAAATACTCATTAAGAAAGATCCTTAGAAGTACTTAGGCTTAAAATAACTTGTGCATTGAAAGTTATATTTGAAAATGGGACTTGGGCACTCTTGCAAATTTTGTGCCTCGTCCAGCACCTTCAGCGTAAAAGCATCCTCTTCCCCTGCCAACCTTATGAATGTATTTTTATCCTGTGAGTTCTAGCCAATTATCCAGCAAAGTCATGCATCTGTTTTCATGAAGCTGCCTGTGTCTTGACTTAAGTGTTGGAGCATGGGTCTCCTCTCACATTGAAGACACTTTTGACATTGAAAACACTCCTACCATTATAATTGGCTTCTGCCATATTAGTAACACATGATGTAGAACTTTAAATAATAGCGAAATCCTTTATAAAATAAGGCATTGTGTGGAGTAAAAGGAAAGGGAAGAGGTCACTGAAAAAAAGCCATTCAGTTGTTTGATTAATCCCTATTTTTCTTCGATTAATGCAGAGTAATTAATTACAATTTCTGCTTTTAAAATTGACAGTCTATGTAAATTTCAACCATTATTAACTTGTATCATGTTCCATCCTTAGAAAGACTTTGTACTCACTGATTTGCTGACTGGTTGATATTGGAAGGGACCTCTGAAGGTCATCTGGTCCAAGCCCCCTACTTAAGCAGAGACACATAGGGCCTTAATGTTAAAAATTAGTATTCTTCAGCCCCACTATTGCTGTGGCCTCCTTGGTTAAGTATTTTTACTGTTTTGTGTTCTGTTCACAGTTTTTACATGTCAGTATTACCACCACATTCAAACCCAGAAGTGCTCACTTAAATGCAGCTCCTGCAGATGTGTATGAATGTCAAATTTTATGCTATAAAAATTAATCAGTAGGGTTGCTGAAGTATCTTATTGCTATGTATACTTTAAAAGTATGTATACATTTTACTGCTATGTGTACTTAAAAGAAAATACTCCGTAGAAGTAGAGGAAGAAAATTCTGTGGAACTTGATGTGCCTTCTCTGTTAAGAGACTTTGTTGATCATGGAACAGTTTCCAGAGCCGCAGATAATATTTGTATCTGTAACATGCAAGTAGGGATCTAAATTTAAGTTCTGAACATCTTTAGAGATGTGTTTTAAGCTTTCTAATAAGTGGAAGTTTTGTATGGTGGAAAACAGATCTGTGACTTGATCTGTGACTTAATCTGTGACTGACGTGAGTGACATAAAATCATATGTAAATAAATGCCTCCCAGTGGCGTGTCTAAAAACCCAAAGTATTTGTCTTCCTCCAGATGGCATTTAGAATAAATGTTCTGCACATTCTTTATCAAGGACTCCACATTGCCCACTGGAAGACCAGAAAATATTGTTTTCCCTAACTTGGTCCTCAGTGGGAGAAATCTAAACTGACCCTGACCCTTTGCTAGGAAGTTGGGATATACTGGAAGGGGTGTGTACCTGTGGGTGCATAAATGCTACCTTCCACATTGGTAATAAATCATTAATAGCTGAGAAATTGCTTCCTTCTGTACTAAAAAAAAAAAAATCTAGAAAAAGTACTTGCCATGTCTGAAAATAAAAGCTCATGAATGAATACCTTTTTCCTAGATTGAAAATTTTCAAACTCATTAAACAAGAGAACAAATGAAATAGCTGAGTTGAGCAGCAAGGAGTTGATAACTGCTGTTTCAGATAATTGCATGGACTTAGACTGGCTCTGGAGATGTAGGATGAAGCTGTATATGTTCACTAGTTTTGTGGTAGCAGAGGTAAAATGAAGGTAAGGAATTGTCTCTATGCATTCTAGTTCAGTCATACCTTTAAATATCATGTAGGATCAAAGGAACATGTAAGAATTTTTTCTTTGAGATTTGAGACACAGTTTGTTATGATGCATTGGTGTAATCCTTGTTTATGAGTCACAGGCCCCGTCCATAGACCTGTTTTAACATATGTCTAATTTTTAACATGTGGGCAGTTGCCATATGAATACTCTCAGGCAGTTTTATATGGAGTGTGAGATATATCCACTTTCTTGCTTGGATTTATTTGTGAAGAGCTGCAGCGTTTTAGTCACATTGAATATGGACAAAGAATTTTAAAAGCAGGATCAGAGCTGACAGCAGCAGACTTAGAGCCATGTGAATACACTTTTAGACTAGCACCATAGTATGTAAAACATTTTGGATATTCTGTCTGATGAGAAAATATATGATGGTGTTAATTTGCCACTGCTGTTTTCTACACTTGACAATGAAATTGGTTCATTTCAGCTATGTTAACTTTTATTCTGAAAAGCAGTAGTGTGTTTCAGAACAAAGAAAGAACAGTAGAAATATTTGTGAATGCCTGTTTGTGGTACTAAATTTATTTTTGCCTGTACCACAGACTTACATTCAGAAAGCCAAGTTCATATTATCTGTAATATGTTCTTACAGTAGAAACTTGCTACAGGTCATTTCAGAAGGGAAAACTATAATTTATAAAATGTGATTAACCAGTTGTAAAGAAGACCAATAATCTCAACAGTGTTGGACTATTTAGGGTAGATATGATTTGGCAATACTGGTAACTTTATTTGTACTCTCTTGTGCTGCTAACTTTATTATCAGTCTGATCAATATTACACGGTTGGGACATTCTTCTACTACATACATGAAAACAATTATATTTTCCCAGCTATATTGTAATCAGATTATTTACTTTCACAGGTCTGTAGGTTTACTGTGTTTCTTTTGTTTCTGACATTTTTTTTTTTTTTTAACGTGGAGTGGGAGAATTAGTATTTCAACTCATTTTGGAAGTATGAACATTTACCTGAAACTGTGTAGTGATTCTTTGTAAACAGAAATTGAACTTGCACTGTCTTGTATTTAAATACAGAAAAAAATGGTATCAGCTCCTCAACGCAGTACTGCATGTTTGAAAACAGCTCACCAAAACACATTCTAGTTAGGGTGCAGAGTCATATAGCTCCAGTGCTATTAATATTTAAGATTTTAGAAGGAATGCAAAACCCTTTTTAATGTTTAAGTCCTGAGACTGAGATTTTCTGTGGCTTCCAACCTTTGTTTCATTTCTCTGATTAATAAAAGTTAGGTCTTATGTAATGAATTTGGATATATGGTATTTGGCATTTAAGTACAGTCTGCCTGGCACTGATGATTTATTTTACTTTTTGAAGGCCATGATTAAAAGTTTTATGGATGTCTACCAACTTGCAAGTTCCAGAATTGACATGTTAGTGAGAGAAACAGCATCTCATCAGCTTCATGCTGCAGCCCTGAAGTCCATGCTCCAACCAGCCTCTCTTGATGAAAGTGAGAACTTGCAGTTGGTAAGTCTGCTTTTCAAGTAATTTTTGTCATTTGGATGTGGTATCCTAGCCAGCATCTCCCTTCATGCTGCATAGTTTCTGTAGGGAAATACAATAATATTTCATTATAAGCATAATAGAGCAATAAAACTAATGTAAACAGAAACCTTCTGAGACTTTTTCAGAAAGAAAGGGGGTGGTGAAAGTTAACAGAAGGATTAATTTTACTACTGTATCTTCTACAAGGATCTGTTTATTGCTGCTGTCGCTGAAAAAGCATACATTGTGATTTCTTTGGTTTTGGCAGTACAATAAATGATTGAATTTTGGACCTGAAGAATCTAACCATCTCAATATATAGCATCTGTTAAAACAGAATAACTGTGCATACAAACAAAATGTTTATTAGGAGATGTGATGGTTTTTTTAGACAATTGTGGTTACAAATAATACTTCTCACTAAGTTGCAGGGTTAAAACCCAGTTTCAGAAATCATTTCTTGTCTAAAATGTTGTTACTCACAGAGACACTTGAACTTGTTTAAGGCTAAAAGGTGATTCTTCAGATCTGAGATCTCTCTCTAGGGGAATTACTGAATGCAGATGTATTTGTGTCACACAGACAGGAGGCCAGACACATAAACTGTCATAAATATGTAACCAAGTATGTCTAGAATGAGACTGTGTAAGCTGTGCAACTTGCATACACTTGATGTGTTTTTTCTCCATCTTTCTTTACTTTTCCACATAGGATAAAGGAGGAAGCTTTGGAGTTCGGGTTTTTTTGTTCTCCTCTCCTTCCTCCTTTCTCTTCTTTTAGTCTTGTGAAGCAAAGGACAGTAAAGAAAATGAGGATTGTTTGTCTTTCTTTTTGAAGCAGAAGATCTGTAAGAAGAGAGCCATCACTAATGCAAATGACATAAATACATCAGCAAATGTGTATTCAAAGACTGTGTCTGTGGTTCTGGTTGTTTCCAACAGAATTACATTAATTTCTTATCTTGCTTCTAAATTGTATCAGCACAATGGGAAATTAGCACAAATAGAAAATATATTAATCAGTGCTGAATTTCAATTTTAAAATCTTGAGATGCCAATTGTTGAATGAAAGCTTTCTTTTATTTGTGACTGCACAACCTTTCTAACAAACTAAATGAAATTGTTTCACTGAAATTGCTTCTTTTCTTGTCCAATCAGGCTTTCTTTATGTTTTTTACTAAGTTTACGTGTGTCCTGCAGAGCCTGTGCCCAGTGTAATTGGGTTGCTCCTTTGCCTGTTATGATTGTTTCTGTTGTTTAAATCAAGATGACCACTTGTGTACTAAGGATTGGGAAGTCTGCCAAACCTGCTGCAGTGAGGTTTGGCAAACTTGCTTTCATTTGGAGTGAGAGAACTTTTAGCAAAGATTATGCTAGTCCTGTCTATGAAGGGCTATGCAGTGGCTTGGTATGTTACAGTGAAAACAAACACCTTGCCCCTCTGGCTCTCTAATTTGTGTCTGCCTACGGTATCAATGTAAAGATGATACTTTTTACACTGTCGTAGGATCTGTTGGCCCTTCTGTACAACCCTCTGGAGACAATAGTTCTTCCTTTAGATACAGTTTAATTTGAACCTAAGCATAAACATTAATAGAAAGTGTTTTAAAATTTTTGTGTAAAGGCAAAAAGAATTAGAGATTCTCAGATTTTTCATGAAAACAATGTGTTTATGGTATATTTTGTAGTATTTGGGTTTTCTGTAAAGCTTGTCCCTAATATTTGCAGAAGTTGCATCAGGCATGACTTTTAATAACTTAAGGCATCACAGTTTTCCTTAGTGACTTACATTTTAAGTTTTCGACCAATACTGTTCTGATTTTGAGGAAGAAGTTTTGCTCTAAATTTCTTTCTGTATGGAAAAGGTAGAACAGATTTTTTTGCTTGAGTATTTTAAATGAAAGGAAGTAATGGCTTTTCATGAGCATCTTTTTGGGTTCAGAACTGTACACACTTTGCTGGTTTCAATCCACCGTGCTCAATCACATATCCAGTTCTAGTAACATTGCAGGCAAAAATTTTCATGCAGGACACAAACACAGTACTTGGACTGTATTAATTGCAGGTCTTCATATGTTGTATGTTTGTGTTTCTAGAACAGTAACCTATTCCTCAGTGCTGAAACACATTTTTGAAAAGTCTTTCAGGTGTATACCATGTGTGGACTCTTGCCTTGTAAGATTGGGTTTTACCTCACTATATTGTCGCTGTCTCTTGATGTCTTGTATGCTACTTGCATAAGGTTCTTGCCCTCCCAGCTGTCCATTGCATTCACGTTTGGGCCGTTCGTCAGTATTGATCTTTTCCACCTTCAGAAGTTATTGGTTTCCTAATCGACCTTTTTGTACTGAAATTTGCTAACTACGTTGCCTTTCTATTCACACCACTTTTTTCATCTTCTTTTGATTTGGGTTTTGCTGATAACTGTAAAAAAAAACCCCAAACCTGATGCCATAAGGCAACACCAGTGATTCTGACTTCTCATCTTTTACCTAACACTCTGAATTGACATCTCCATCCTCCATTCTAGACCAACAACTTTCAATAGTGTTTCACAGTCAATAGTGTTTAGATTCTGAGATTGCTATGTGTGCTCATGCTAATGCCAGCAGAGAGGAACAGGTAGGGATATGATTATGATGGACACAGTGAGATGAACACTGGAAACACTGCTTACAAAGAGAATTATTATGTGGGGAGAAGGGGAGTCAATAGCAGAACGTCTCTGTACTCTGCATTAGTGTCCAGCTATCTGTCTGTTGTGCTCATCTCTTATGATTCTTCCTCTGTGCAGAGAAAGACCCTGTGCATTTTTCATTCTTGCAACTCTTTAAAATTTAGTATGGCTGAAATATTGGTTTTCTACCTAAACCTTATTTTTTTCTGTTGTTCCCTATTTCTGTATCTCTTTTCTGTTTTTTTTTTTAATTTTTCCTGTCTTGTTGTTTTGTTTTTCTTTACCAAATGCTTCTGAAATTTCCCTTACATTTCTAAAATGCAAGGGGTTTTATTTCTGTTCTCAAACCATTAACATTTTGTAATAGTTTTTCTTTGCAACCATAACAGTTTCATTTCTGTGCATTTCCTTGTTTTTTTAAAATTTACTTTCTCTGAAGTGCAAGTACCACAGTCACAATTCCGTCCTCCCTAACTTGCTGTATCCCCGCATTAAGGGTCACATCTATAATTGGTAGAGCTAATAATAGTAAGAGTTCAGCTAAGATGTCACTGATACAGCCATATGTAGTCTTGACTATAAGGATGTAGGTTGCCAGAGGAGGAACAAAGAAGCCAGCAGTCAACCTCTAGGATGCAATACGATGGAGAATTATTTCACTGAGCACTGAACTCAGTACTGAACTGGCACTGCCATTTTCTCCATGAAATTTAAGAAACTGTATTGTTTCCCTTTACATGTCTCTGCCTATATACTTTCTTATGCTTTTCCTTAGGAAAGCTTAATGTGCTTAGAAGGTGGGGTTAGTGGAAGTACTTCACTGGTACTAACTAACTGTAGACATGATCTATATGTAAGCAGAGAAGATACCAGCTAAAATGTTCTTGTATTTCTTTTTCCCTGCCTATTTCTTGTTCAGCAATATCTGGTAATATAAACATTATGAACTGGACTGTGCTTTAAGGTTTCCTATTAAATGATCACTTGCCAGTTACTTTAACAATACTGGATTCTGCTGCTTTGATCCATTTTACTTCTTCAGATACATTAGTTTATTACTATACTTGCACTTTCATTCAGAGTTGCAGTAATAAGTAGGCTTTGAACTCAGACCTTTTAAGTGCTGTACTGTGTAATATAGTCGTAAACAATTACTCTGTGGGTGCTGTGGGGCAACATGTGGCATCATATCTATGGTATCTGCTGCCAAAGAGTTTGTTGCTGAAAGCACAGTGTTGTGGGGAGTGGATGCAGTGACACTGTATTTTCCAGTGTGACCCGACACATATGAGGAACTGACATAATTAATTATAAAACTTCTTCAGAAAGTGTTTTCATAGCTTCCAGCCCTGAGATTTTTGTGCCTGATGTCAGTACTGCTGTCAGAATTTTAAGAATTTAAAATATTCTGGTATCAGTTTTGGCAACCAAAAGAAGCCGCTGTTATGTTCCAAGTGGTCAGGTGTTATGGTCCTGAATGTGTAGCTGATCTGGTGATATTCCTTCCTTTTTCTGCTTTTACTTCAGAATCAAAGGAGAGTAGAAAATGAAGGGGGAAATACAGTAATTTACAAAGACGATGGAGAAAGAAAAGCTTTGTGTGCACTAGAGAAATGGAAATTTGGAGGGCCAAAAGAATAACTTTAACTGAAAGAGGGAAAAGGTGAGCTTCAGATGGGTGAGAGGAGTGAAGGTCTGTAAGAAGAGCAGAGTTCTCTAACCATGAAAACAACTGTTGACTTTGGATGTTTCTCCTAACTGAGGTTGAAAATGAAATCATTCATTGCTTTATGTGGCTTTGCATCATTCTTACTTTTTTCTTCCACCACAGTTGTGGCTGTGTCTGTCCTTTGTCTGAAAATGCCTACTGATACCACTTAAAGTACTGAAAATACAGAAATTGTAGCTTTTGGTAAGGTGAGAGAAGCAAGTAGGATTATCTTATGCATGAAAAATCCATATGTGTTGTTGAGATGCTCGCAACTGATATATGCTGTCGTATTTTTGTGTTGAAGAACTCCATTAAGCAAAATGTACACTTCTTACTCAGAGCAGTCAGCTCTTAGTTCTCATCATCTACTTGAACCCTGTTCATGGAGAGGCAGAGAGAAAAGAAATATTTAAAACTCTTGTGTTTACCAGTTAACTACACCACTGACAGTTTCTTCCTACTTAGCCAGGCAGGTCAGGGAAGTGGTTTTACATGTTTTTTCCCCATACCCTTTATTTCCTTGTCACCAGTTCAGTCTGTGTTTTAAGGCTGAGACCTGCATCCAACAGGGATGCAATGTCTTACATTTAGAATTATACAGAAAAAAAAAGCCCTATTTGCCTTTTCACTTGTTGCATAGGAGAAAGACCCTCACTCCACTGGTATCGTGTTAAATGTCAGAGAGCGTCTTTCATGGGCCAGAGCCATATCTCTTGTGTTAGGACATGGAATGATTGATGTAGCTGGGGGAATTCTTCCCAGATGTTGCAAGAAACAGATAAGTGCTGGATGAAAACTCTGCTTGGGTTTTCCGCTGCTTCAGGCTAGCCTGATGCACAGTTGAACTGAAAAGATTTTCTGAAAGATTTAGAATTGAACTGGTTTTGTGAAAGATTTGGAGATACTAGTTCTTAATTTGACTTGCAAAAAATAATCAGACTTTGTTATTTTATTGCTATGCTCTGTCTTGCAGTGTTTTCTTGGAAATAGTCTAGGACAAAACTCAGTAAGATACGGACCTCAAATAATTGTAACTTTTGTTCAGTACTGTTAATCACCAGTGTGTGGTTTATTTACTGTGAAACATGAACGTTCTTAAAGTGTTAGCAAGTAAAGAAAAATCTGACAGGCCCACAAGGAGAATTTCCCAACTATTGAGATGATAATAGACATGAGAGAGTGGAAATATCAGTTTGGGCAAAAATAGAAAGCTGTATTCATATAATATTTACTAACCTTGAAGTCTCTATCAGGCTGAATTCACAAAGCAGTAATCTCTTCCAGAAGCTATTTTTTTTTACTGAAGTATTTGCATTTTTTACCTGATTTTAAGCAATTGGGTGTTACTTGCCAACTTTGCTGCAGAGCCAAGGAATGTAGCTATCCTAGTCCAAATGCTCACCTTGTCACATGATATTGCTTACACAAGTAATAGTTGTAACCAAACAGTATAAAGCTTGTAGTTTAAACTACTTGCTTATTGTGTACTACCAATAATAAAAAAAATTAAACTAACGTTATAAATCACATTATGAAACTTAGAGCAAGGTGTTCAAAAACAGTTAACAGTAATCCAACAACACATTTTCTATGCAAAAATTTTTTGATACTCAATATTCTAGGTATGTGAACTTTTAACTTGTCAGACTATTGTAACATATTTGAAAATTATAGTAATTTGATTAAAATGTTGCCTATAAGGCAAAAGGTTCAGTTAATAGAATCCATATGTAATTAAAATGCAGAACTAAATGTAATCAGACCCCAGTGACTGGTGCCTTCATATTGATAGTTTTACAATGGCCTCTGGGGTTGAAAGTTTATGTTAAAGTTACTAATGTAGCTGCACTCCAGAAAACGAGCAAGACAGTTTAGCCGTTTCAGGTATGACAACATCCTGAAGTGATAGTGACACAACAAAGATAGTTGATAGTCTAGGGGTATCTTCCACTGGCAGGTGGTAGAAGCACAAGACTGGTGGAGTGTACTAGTCACAGAATTGCATTCAGCAGCAACACTGCTACATAAACATCTCCAAACGAAGGATCTCGCTGTGAGCAAGTAACAGTGTATTTTTTTAATAATATAGTTACTTAATTTGTGTGAATTCATGTTTGAATCATCTGAAAGTTACAGACACAACACTATGTACCAAGCCACAAAAGAAGTTTAAAAAAATTCCTGAACTTAAAAAAAAATAATTTTTATTTTCTCTGGACAGTTTTAAGAGTCGACATCCTGTGTTAGAGTTCTCTAATCATCACCAGCACAATTTACAATCAGAACACACAGAGAGCCAGTTCAGACCAGCTCATCTGTTGACTTTGGCAGAAGCCCTCAATCTCACTGTGTGCAGCTGCCACTTGAGAGCTGGGGACTCGGCAGAGAGCCGAAGGAGGGTGGGATGCAGGGTTGGTCAAGGCATGAACACATAGGCCTGCTTCATTTCAACAGCCGTACACTGCTTTTTTTATAGTCTTTTCATTTTACAGCCTTTTTTAAAAAAAAAAAAAAAAAACCCACCCTGAAATTAAATGAGGACCTCTCATGAGCCACTGCGCTCCAGGCATAAGAAATTGTAATGTCTGGCTTCCAGAAACTGTCCCGTCAAAATGTGCTTCTGATTAGGTGGCTTAATTACAGCTGTGAAAACAATGTTGATTTAGGCCTCAAGATTCCAGTGCATGTCAGCCGTTATTAGCTAGCCTTGGACTGAAGCCACCATTTTAAAACTCTGTACCACTAAAGTCACACACTGCCTGACAACTTTTTATTTAGGCAGAAATGTTGCCAGAAGCAACACATTTTATGCAAAATATTTTTCATTGCGCAAATTTCAAATGTGACACTGTTGATGGACATAAAATGGGAAGTTACGGGTGGACTTCACCAAGTCCAAAACATAACTTTTGCAAAAAAACCCCCACCACCCCAACATCCCTCCTCCACCATTTCAAATAGTTTTTATAAAGTTTGACTGACATAATGCTTAATTTTAATTCCTTTAATTCAGTTTTATTCCAAATCCAGCATGTTGGTTTAACCACCCAATTTTATTGCATCTAAATTTTCCTGACAGTTTCATTTGCTGTTGGGAAATAAAATTGCCGTTTTTGCAACATGGGAAATAATGGCTAGTTTCAAAACCAATATGTTTGAAACTTCCTTTGCCTGAAGCAGGTTAAGGCACACACTCAATTTACTTTAGGGGAAAAAAGCTCATTAAATAGTTTTTAATATTTTAATATAATTTAAGTAACTGCATTCACAGTGGGAAGGCTTATTAGGCCCATGTATTTACACCTGCAGAGAGGTAAATGTTTGGGTAATTAGGTGGTTTCCAATACTTCAGCTTCTCAGCGTAGTTACAGAGTTAATGGTGTAAACACTGTAGATGGACACAATGCATTCGCTGCATTTAAACGCTACATTTCCACTTGTATTTTGCTTTCAAGTGCTTAAGAAAGAGGTTTAAGTGGGGTTTTTGTTGCTTTGTTTTGTCTGTTCTTAAATTCTCCTTAATGACATGAATAGGCTAAGGAATGTGAGTGAGTGTTGTTGTGTGGGTGTTAGCTCTCGGCAGAGGCCAGTGCTTTGGAAAAGCAAGATCTACATTCTCACTTCACAGTTGCCATGAAATTCCAAATGTCCATGCTGTGCGGTTTAATGGAAACCATGAAGTTCCTAAATGACCGCAGGTTTGTTCCGATGTTAAGCACAAAACAAATCTTTCAAGTCATTGGCTGAGTTGCAAAAAAGGAGGGTCATGTTTTCAGGAAGCTAATCTTCCCTTTTTTTTTCTTCATGGTTTGCATTTCTATGGCATTAGGAATGTGTTTCTAGTGAGGTACTGGAACTACCAGCTCACAAACAAGGGTCCTCAGTTCCCAGGACTGAAAAGAAGACACTTGGAACCTGAAGCTGAATTAATCTCTTATCCTAAATGCGCAGACCAGTGCAACAATTGTACCTCCCGGAGCAACTAATTGGAAGTTGATTTAAAGAACCTAATGAGTTGGATAAGGAAACCAGTCTAAAGTATAGGTCCAGGTTTGCCCTGTAAAAAAATCATCCTGCATTCATTATGTGCCTGCAGCAGATTAACAGAGAAGAAGGAAGTGAATGCCTACGCTTCATTTTGCTCAGTTTTTGAAGGAGAAATACTGGAACGAGCTAGTCTTTTGTTTTCTTTGCAAAATGGTACCTGTGTTTTCCTGAAACTGAATATTTCAGAAAGGCCGTAGTTGCTGCGGAGGGCAACTATGATTTGGGAGACAGCCACGCGATGACATTTTCCTTATTAGATGTCTTTGCAGTGGTCTTTCAAAATGTGTTTCATTGCTAATATCCAGGTGTTTTATTTACCAACCGCATATGTTTGCTACTTGTTTTCTACACACCTCTGTTTCTTTTGCCTTCTTCCCACACCACTCAAAGCAACATTTTCAGCAGATCAAGTTAAAGGAAACTTTTGTATATTGTTACACACGCCACTAGTGCTGCAGTAGAAATAAAAGTATTGGGAGTGCTAGACAGGCTGTTATTTTGAGAACTGCATATTATAGACCAGGACATTTAACCCTGGGAAAAAGTTTTTACAAAAGAATAGAGCTGCGGACACAATTTTACCGGCTTTATAGAAGAAAAGGAATATTCTCTACAAAGGCAGACAAATTCACTTCTTTCCAGACTCAAGGACGTTTACTCAGGCCAGAGGGTGCTTCCTCCTCCCTTTTGAAGAAGTTATTTCAAGAAAGAGAGCTGGGAAGCTTCTATTATTCCCTGCTAAACTGTGGGTTAAACATGAAGGGAATGTCTATTTGTTCTGAGACTGTGAATTCACTGAGAAATTTTTGGAGGGGATTAAAGCATAGCTGTGCCTGAATGAGTCTGGTTCAGATAGTTAAATGACGAGTGAATCCATGCAATCCAGATTGTCATCTTCCTGATATTTTCTTGACATTTTGAATTTAGATGCTATAAGGTATACTGTTGTAATTATTTTCATGTTCTGACACCTGTTTGGTGTGTGTTTTAAGCTAAGTATGTAAAGCACTTGTTTATAAGGAAAAAATTCAGTGCTGATCTTCAGGCATTAGCTTTGATAAACAGTGCAAAACGTGTAGATGTTACCTGTGAGTTGCAATTCAACTGATCAGGATGATAGGTGGAAGGATTTTTGTTGTCTTTTGTGGAGCTTCTTGTTTACTTTGTACCACTAGCTCACTGCCCAGTTCGCAGGGAAAAAAGACAAGAGAGTAAGACCTAGGGCAGTGTTTCTGGGAGTCTGCCTCTTTGTCAGCCAGCCTCAGAAATACATGTATGTGCAGCATGCCCCCACTTACAATGTAGTATGAATAATACTACATGCACCCATTAGAAAAGAAAAAGAAAAAATAAATTTGTGCTGATATTTAACTGGATTTGGCCTGGAGAACTATCTTTAAACTATGTTTAAAATAGCAGGGAAGTAAGTATTCCCCTCAAAAGATGTACATTAAGTGTTTTTAAAGCAAAATCTCATGTTTAGAGGTTTATGTTTCCCCCTGGAAGCAGGGAGATGACCAGCGTCCCATCACCGGAGGATTAAATGTGAGCTAGTGGGCATACTTTCCTCCACAGGAGATGACCGTCTGTGATGTGGTATCTTGTCTTAGTCTTTGCTTGTGGTGCACTGACTGGAGGGAAGGTCATGGGAGCACAAGGCTGGGTATCATCTCCACCCTTGGTCCCACAGCAGATTTCTCAGCTGTCAGATCTCACCTCACTTGTCCAGGTAGAGGGGTGGATCATTCACAGGCTAAAGGGAGATAATGAGAGCAATAAAGGAGGGTAGCTGTAAACCAGAGCAGTCTCCTTTACTTTGTCTTTCTGGAATTTATAAAATCAGATTGGTTTTCTGTTGGTTTGTTCGTGCTCTTTTCCCTTGTTTTCTCCTATAATTGTGAATGTTTGCATCCTTTTCAACTGGGAAAAAAAGAACGGCTTTTGCATCCCTTTCTGTGGCATTTTTGCAGTAGTGTGTTTTTGCAGAAATACATGTGTTTACTGAATTCCATTGCCCGATTGTTTGCATTTTGTACTTTAAGTATAAAAGTTAATGCAAGAAGTGAGAAAAAAGACCCTTTAAAATACATTAGAGAGTATGACATGCAGAGATAAAAAGACAGGAAATTCAGAGTTAGGACATGAAGCATAATGCTGTTCTTAAATCATAATTTTATTCCTGTACTGTTGATATGAATTAAGGGCGTACAGTCAGCAAGTTACATCTTAATGTTTATTTTTATTGGGTTTTACGTATTTAAGTCACACTGCTTAATATTTACCCAACATTTATTTATTTATTTGTTGTTGTTGTTGTTTTAAAATTATGTGTATAAACTTTTTGTGTAAGTCTGTGAAACCCACACTATGTAGTGAAGCCACAGTTTTTCTGGTTGATCATGGTAAGGACCTATTTTCTCCAGAGACTAGGCTCCCTGAAGCAGTTTGGCCTGTTGAATAAACTAGTATTTGAACAAATTTTTAAAATGTGAAATGAGTACACCGTAGGGTAAAGAGCCTCATTGTCAGGTAAAAATAATGTTATCATGATAATAGCCTTGATTTTTCAAATAACTTCTGTTTTCTTCAGTTTGTGTAATAGTTCAGTTAAAGAAAGAGATTTAGAAACAAATTTGCTTCCTAAACTGTTATCTTTCCCGTTTTACAATAAATTGTTTCTTTTGTTGGCTTGTTTCAGAAATGCTACCTTTTGGAAAGAAATAACCTTTTTTGTTAGGCATCAATTGCTTTTTTTTTTTTTTTTTTGATGGAAGGTAGAGTACCTTTAAAATGCACCGTAAGTAATAAAATTTACTAAAAATGTAGGCAAGAATAGTGTGGTTAATCACCAGCAGAGCTTCCCTGCTACATGTTGTGATATTAGGAAAGCAAAGTGACATTATGATGATGCAATGATTTCATTTCATCCTGTTCAGATGGTGTAACTGCTTCAATTCCAACAGCTTTTTAGAGAGGACCCCATGGAACCTTTAAAGCCACATTACTTTAAGACACCACACTTTTGGATCAGGCCCTCAACTGAAATTGGCCCATAAACCCATAATTCACTCAGTAAATGTCACCATAAAGCTGACATTGCAGTACTTGCCTGTGTTAAATTTGTATGTTCACCAACATTTTGAAAGCCTTTTGTCCTATCTAGGTGTTGCAGGTAATTTGACAAAGAAAGGCCTTGGAGTCCAGAGCCACAATAATGAAATAATTCATGTGTTGTATGTATGTATTTATGTATTGCCTGTATTGTAACTTAACCAGGACTTTGCAAAGCTTCCTGACACTTAAAGTCATCCAGTTTCATTTTAATTCATGCATGTCAAAACTTCCTATTGCTTTAGGAATTTCTAGTATAATAACATACTGAAGTTTACTACACTTTAAATAAGAGATTTTTTTAGAAAAGCATAATCTGATTGGGAGCTCTGAATAAAGGAGCTTAAGGTATCATTCTGGAATGTACAAGGCACATCAAATTACTGAAACATCCCTGTGTAAAATGATTTTTTAAAGTTGTGTCACAACTTTCTTGTTTTACAAACCAAAAAGCTGAAGATACCTCTCTCTAAGTCTCCTTCTATGTTCTTCATGACTCTTCTGATAAAAATTTTACATGCCTGATTAAAGTTTGTTGTGTTGTGTGTGGTGGTGGTGGGTTATTATTTTTTGTTGTTTTGGGGTTTTGGGTTTTTTTAAACTCTTCTGTCTTTTCAGAACACACATTTGGCATATATACATATGAAAGGATGAAATTTCATTAGCATTTTTTAAATGTTGGTTTACATAAAATATGATTGGTATGCAGGAAGTATTAGTTTGATTTGCATAGTGGACTCACTCGAACTGCATGTTCAGCCTCACAGAAAGTGATGATCTAGTACCTGAGCTAAGAGCAGTTCTTAGAGGCTGATTGTGCTCAGGAATCTAGTAAGTATAGAAAGTTCTCTTGAAGTAATTATTAGATTTTTTTTTTATTTAATTTCAGTCTGAAGTATAACTGTATATACAAATTTGGCCAAAACCAATAGAGACAGTAAACCTAGCTCACCCACACTCAAGTTGTTTATAACTGGTAAGCTTGATTCCTTGCCCAGTTAGAGTAATTTGGATCTTGCATTTACTAAAGACCTACATGTTAGCCATCAACTGAAATTGAGCCTAAAATATTTTTTTTAGGCTATTCAGATATCAACTGATATTCTATAAGCAATACTGCCAGAAGGCCAACTGTTTTCCCTGACCATTAGTGTTATAAAACTACCCGTTAGAACTCTATTGAATATATACTGCTTCAGATTTGCATGCAATTTGCAGGAGGAGGAGTAATTAATTCCCTTCTGAAGTTACTTCAACTAAGTTTTACTGGGGATGAATGAACACTGAAGTGCTTCGTTTGGATAAGCAAACAAAAGTTTGAAAACTATTGCTAACCTACAAGGAGCCAAATGTACTTCTTCCCAGTGAATCTTTCTCTGAGCTAGTTTATGGGGGAGGGTGTTGGAGCCCTTGGGCTGGGAGGGAGCAGGCTACACATCTGCAGTGGACAATCCAGAAAATGTACACTGTATTGGCCAGTGCTAAAAGGGTGGGACCCTTTGTCTTTCTAATACATTGATGATGTTAATAATAAACATTCATTTTGAGCAAATGAAGTTGGCAGTAGTAATAGTTCACTTATAAGCATGTGTTGTAAGTCAGTCATTTTTTGCTCTATTATTAGAGGATCTTTTTAAGAGGCTGCTCAGTTTAGTACAGTTATACAGATGAACTGCGATTTAGATTAGCCTGTAGCTTAATGCAAATGCAGATGTTCCTACTCAGTTTGCAAGTGTTTGTCTGTATTTTGGATTACAGATTACAATCAGTGTGTTTTTCAAATAGGTGCAGATAGGTTGCATAAACTGTATCAGTTTATGATCCTAATTCTGTTTTTTCCTAAGAGCTGACATCAGTCTGCTTTGTTGGGGGATGCTAAAGGCTGTCAATTCATGAGATCAGTATTTCCCTTCTCAGTTCAGGATTATGGACAGCACCAGATTATGTTTTCACAACCAAGTGGACCAAAATCACTTTTTGTTCACCTGAAGGTTTTTGGGGAGATCTGCAATAATAATCTCCACTAGAGGAGGAAGAAGAGTCCTTGTGTGTCCCTGGCACTTCATTTTAATTCTGAGTAATACCATTTTCCTACTTGAAATCCAAGTGAAATATTTGCTACATTCTTTTTCATTGCTGCAAAACTACCCATTTTTGCATCAGCATTCTCTGCCAGAGGTGTGCAAGTTCCAAGTCCTTATAACTTGCTTCTTTTCACCACTTTTTATAAAGATAAGTTAGTTCTATGTCCTTGCCATAAATTCCTGTTGAGAGAGGTGTCTGCTTTACACCTCGATCAATATATTGTTTTAGTTTTCCTTCCTTCATGCTTATGGTTTCTCTTGAACTTCCACTTTCTACAAACTGGATGTCTGAAATCAGATTTCTTATGTGAAAAAATGCCCTTTCAATGGTTTTTAGAGAAAACTTCAAAGAGATTTGTCCCTGTAGATATGCTGGGAAAACAAATAGGTTACGTAACCTATCTGAACCTGCTGTAGTTTAGCAAACACCAGAATCTGAAAGGGCTTCATGGATAATCTTTTGAGTCTTGCCTTGCTGGAGTTCTGGTAGTTGGAACCCATAAGGCCATGAAAAGGCGTTCACTACAGCGACTCTCCTAATTCTGCTGTCCAGACACCAGTGCTCATCCAGACTGTACTACCCTGGTTAACAGTGTGCCTCTTCAGCAAAGAGCTCTTGAATATCGTCAGTACTTACTGTGTATTGGATTTTTAAGGGCCTTTTCTGACCTACTCTACATATTTAATACAAATGTACTTGAGAGAAGTAGTGAGCAAACTGGAGTATTCTCAAGGCATCTGTGCAAAGTAACAGTGAGTTCCATGTTTGTTCTTGTTTTTATATAAACTATCAGGAGAATCCTTAAAATGTTGATTTCCATTTTTTTAATAGTTCATTTGTTTTGTTAGCTACATAGATTTATATTTCTGAATATTATTCCTCAAAAATATTGCATATTTGGCAGAAATGCATAGCAAAAATTAATCTTCTGAATGCCTAAAGATTTTTTTAATGCAAGAAAGCTGAATCATAAAGACACTTTCATTGTTCCTAGACCTTTCTGCTTTATGTTGTGAAATGTTACTATTAGAAATAATTACTTTTTCCCTCTTTCACCCTTGTATCCATATTGCTGATACAGTATATCTTTATTAATTATGAAGTGATTGAAGTATTTTAGTGAATCAGTTTTTCTTTTTTGCCGAAATGTTTATGATGATTAGCTCTAGGGTTCTGCATTAAAATTAGTCTTTGGTAAAAGATAGGTTAATGCACCGCTGGCAAAGGTCTGCTGTCCTTGTCCTGTTTAGTAGCAGAATGCCTAAATTGTAGTTACACCGTTTCGGAGCAAGCAGACAAAAAGGAAGATAGCTAAGCGTTTTGTCATGCATGAGCAGTTAGAGGGCAAGCAGACACCATGCACCTTGACCACCTATTATGAAGCTTTTTGCTGCAATGTCAAGTGAAAGCGAGTTAATTGGGTGAAGCTGTAGAGCATGTTAGGGGCATGGTAAAGGGTTGCTGTCTGACAGCTGAATGTCAGCAGAAGGTAGTGAAGTGTGGCTGAGAGACAGAGACCTGTCACAAAGTTCATGTGGACTATAGCACAGTTAGGGAGATGAAATGTGGTTCTGTCTCACTTTCTCCCTCATTGCATTCAAGCACCTTAAGATTTCACACTGTATGTGTCAAACCTTGTTCTCTAAGCTGTTTTCTCCTAACACTTCTGCATTCAAATGATTGGACAGAAGATGCTAATGTTTGGCAAAATGAATGTAAATACACTTTTTTCCTTTTTCTGCTAGAGTGGCGGTATACATGGAACTCACACAAAACTTTGAAGGCTTACGTCAGACAGTCACACTGTCTAGGAATTCAGCTGATGACTGAATACATTTCTCAAGAGAATATCAAGTTTGACACTTCAACTAGTGGGATAGGGACTGTTTTTCCCACTAGTCCTGGCAGAAGAAAAGTCTTAAGTGGGGGAGCACTACTTCAGGAGCCACTTGTACCTCAGCATGGTGGTGTGAGCGTTTTAGTCTCTGGTTGTAGTCACCTTCTCCTCTTCTTGCTAGAAAGAAGCAAAGAGCTAAGAGGGAACCATGAGAGAGAGGAATACTGATCTGAGGCAATGAACAGATGTGGGAAAACTCCCATAGCAGGAAAGACTTTCTTGGACGCAAGAGGTGTGTCAGTTAAAGATAGCAGCAATCTTATACATTGATGCAAAACATGGAGAGGTGTCACAACAGTTTCGTAGGAGTACAGTGTACCTTTCAGTGTAGTTTGCAACATGCAACACAAAAGAAACCAATAGCCATATGGGTTAGCTGCTCAGATTAAAAACAAATAAATAAAAGTTGCTTCCATTCTTGAGAAAGTGGAAGGGTGCTGGTAGGCAGCATGGGCAGAAAGTACTAAAGAATTTGGAAACTTGGATTGAAATCAATACACACTGAGCATTTCACAATGAAAATAGTGAACTATATAGTTTGACTAATGTTTTGGTATTCCTGGTGTAGTGCAGAGAATTTGATCTGAAAATGGGAGACTTCCGTGTGTATTCCAGTGAAGCATCTGAAAGAGAAACTTACTTTATAGGCTGTGTGGTGGATTTTGGCCAAAATGTTTAGTAATCATCAAAATTAGCAATGGAAAACCAAATTATTTGTCTATAAACCAACAAAATGTTCAAGATAAGGTGTTCATCTCATGTGATAATTCATCCAATCCCATATGTTCTTCAAACATACCAGGTTTAAGTATGTTTTAATAAAACAGGATTTTCTTTTAGAAAAACAAATACAATATTATTAATTCTTTCTCTTAATTGGTTTTAATTGAGCCTCTAGAGTGTGATTTCACTGAGTGCATTAAATACTAAAGCATTAGAAAAGTAGAAAAAAAATATTTCCAGATATTTCAGACTCATATGTTTGTTTAAAAAATCCTGTAAGTGGAAGAGGGAGTTCTTTCATAATGAAAAAAGCCATTAATATTGTTGGCTAGCAGCACCCAAAGTGTGTGTGTGTCTACCTTTCTGACTTAATGTGTAATGGGTTGGCAGCCCACTGAATTATTCTCTGATAGCAAATTGTTTGCAGAATCCAGGCAGGAGTGCTGACAATTAAAATTTGCACTGAATGTTACCATTTTCCTACTTTGTGTCAGAGCACCAATTTAGTCCTACTGCCTCAGCATACAGAATTGCAAAATTATTGATGTGGGAAGCAAACTTTCCCGTTTTGGCCAGCATACGTGCCTGCTTTGAAAAAGTTTGTTAACTAGCACTGTATTGCACTGACACCCACTAGTAATACTTTCTATTTGAAGCACCAGTTTCTAGGATTTTCATCAGTCTGATGTTTTATTTATTTTACTGAGAGTAAGAAATGGCTCTTGGAGCTACTTTTAACAGCAAAAGAATGAGCAGTACTGGAAGTCCATTATCATTGTCTGGCAAAAGGCAAGTGCATTTTGGAAATAGCAGTCTGAGAAAGAGGTTGCGAATGACCTGAAAACGTGCATCTTTATAGGGAAATAGGTTTTCCAAGTAAGTGCTGCAAATGGTTATTGAAGACAGCGGTTGTTTTTTTAACTCTTACTGGAATTGCTATTGCTACAGTGAAATGATGCAAGCTACAATGATAGCATAGGTGGGAGAAGCTGAAAAGAACATTATTGGCCATTTGATTCCTCTCTACTGGTATTACTGTGTATATGTATGTTCTAGAGTTGGGGTGAGAGCAATCAGTATCAGAAATCAATTGTGGAGAAATATATTGACTGTTTTCCACTTTCCTCCCATTGCTCTCTGCATCTGTGAGTACCTTATATTTCTTCCTATTCTTGAGGCACAGCCTTTCTAGAGATTTTAGGGGTTGCTAGAATTCAGAAGAAACTACAGCTTGCTTCTCCCTCTGTACTTCTGTTTGCTGTCAGGCATCATCACACACCTAAGTATCCTGTAATCTGGTGGTTTCCAGATCTCCCTTTGGCCTTGTAATTCAACAATTGTCTTTAATTTACCTTGAGATATAACACTGAACTTATAACTGCGTCTGCACCATCACACAGGGAAATCCCATAACTGTGTCTTTGTATTATTTGTAAATCCAGTATTATTCTTTCTGCCCTTTTATTTTGTCTCTTACCTGGTAATTTTCTGTTCTAAGCAGTTTCCTTACTTTCTTATCTCAGTCAAAGCCAAATACACGAGCTTGATATTCACAACCCAGAAGCCTTAATTCACAAAAACCTTATCACTTTTTATTATTCTGTTTTTTTTTTTTTTTTTTTTATCGTACAGAGTGTTATATGTCATAAGAAAGTGGAAGGAGAGTTTGGGCTACTGTGTTTTGAAATTGAATATTTGAAAGCAGTTTAAAGTGGCTAAAATTAGTGATGGGAAATCCCCAAATTGGAAGGAGTTATTGTTGTAACATACAAATAAGTAGAGGGCAATTGAAAAGTTGTCATGTGGTATTATAGTGAAAATTGTGGTCCAGTAAAATTATCCTGTGTAGATTTTGAAGGCTGGAACCATTCTGAGTGATTTGTGGCTTCAGCTCTGGTTATAGATTTTTACTCCTACAGTTGAAGATAAATAATATACTTCTAACAGTGAATTTATGTAGTTACCTGTTTGCAGCACTGTGATAACATGCATAGTCTTCTAATTCTAAGAGTCTAACTGTGCATATTATTCCATGAGTATGATATATAAAAGCAAAATGGGGTGTCTCTGATCACAACATGATGCTTTTGAGTAGGCTGACATTGCAATAAAAACATACATAAGAGTATAATACATGATGGTATTATAATACTTCTTCACAATATCATACATAATAAAGCAATCCACTATAAATCCGTTTTAACTTTGGTAAAACAGCTCATGTATCATGAGACAACCTGTAAACTATATCCCAAATGTGATCATAGGTTAGTCGCTGAAGAAAAACTGTAGAGTAGAATTGTTTTAGAAGTCTTTTTCCATGCCTAATACTAAAAAATTGCTTGATTTAACTATAGTTTAGAAAGCAATTATTCCATAATATAAACTAACCTTCCATATTTTGGTCTTTGGGAAAACATGTTTTATAAAGCTAGGCTATCAAACTTTGAAAAATGACCATAGAACATGACAAATACTGTATTACATAAATATTTTGAAAGCATGTTTTTGCTAGACATACTGTGTCCTAAATATCTATTTACCTGATGAAGTGTAACAGTTTAGATGGAATAATTTACAACTTACCAGGTAAATAAAAGTGCTATGCTAAAGATTAACCTGAACAGACACCATATTTAAGATACATAATTCCTCCTTCAAAAATTACCTAAATGCATATTTATAAGATGGATTATTATCACAGCTCTGGCATAGCCATTTGAGTTTGTCAATTTAATACATGTTTTAGAAAGGTGTCTAAATACAATAATGTTGAAAGAGGTCTGTTGGGGAAATTATAACTGCCTTTAAAATTCCTGTGTGCAGGTATGTGTTCAAACAATGAGTGTTATAACAGTTCTGAGTATTTTTTCTTCTAACCTATAGAATCTTATTTTCTTATTCATCATAAGTGTATATAATGATATTGGATCAAAACAGTTCTTATGAGTATCAGCCAAGATTTTTTTTGACATCAATCACATTGCTATTAGATCTGATTTCCCTTCTATTCAATGATTGGTATTCTGTTCTTTGTAAGAAGTACAGCACAGGATCTGTATAACTAAAAGAGAGCTTTTTTCCCCCAACAGTGAAGCTTTTACTGTAACATAGTCTATTGACTTGCTGCCAATCATTAAGTTTCATACTTTTTTTCTTTGCAACTCTCAAAGGAAATCTGATTTCTTATCTCCTTACTGGGATTTTGATGCCATATTCTTCTAAAAAACCCTCACTACATCTGGAAAAAGAGTAATATGAGAGTGTAATTGTAGCATGTGATTTTTTTCACTCATTGTGATGTGCTGATTGAGATGTTGAAAGCAGTACAAACCAGTATGTTTGAATTGGTCTCCAATATTTGATATCCAGAGTGAAACCTGTTTATAGCTTATATCTTACTGATTTAATTTTTTACACACATAAGTGTTTTTAAAACATCACAAGTTATTTGCATATTAAGCTAGTGTCATAATATTTTTTTTATGAATGGCTTATTTTAGAGAGAATTTTGGTTATGTGGTCAGCTGATTAAAGTGTACAAATAACAGACTTAGTCTGTGTAATAGGTGGATGCCTTCACTGAGATCTGATTTCAGATGTGCTGATACAAATGCTGTAAATCTCGTTTGTGCTTTGGCTTTTTAGTGGTTCCCATTCTGCATAGTGTTGAGCCCAGAAGGACTGAAAAGCTAGAGTGTTACAGATCATACTTGCCAATTCTGCTGGTTATTTCATCGTCATCACCACTATAGTTTAGAAAAACTCAAGGCACTACCTCACTTTAACTATCTACTTGAATTAGTCATCTAAATTTGCTATGTATGGGTTCTTAATGAAGGTCTAACATAACCTAGATGTTTACAGTAGCTGCAGTATGGCTTGTGGTAAATCAGGAAATCAAAAGAGTCCATATCAAAGGGAACAGTTGAAGAAGGTGTTAGAGGCAACCATTGATTTTTTTTCAGCAATAATAACAGGAAAGGGGAATCTTTCATGAATGTGTCTTTATACATACGATTGAGTCTGGATTTGTTGAAATATGGATATACACAAACCCTTCTGCCTTTCTCTGAATATCTATGAGTGTGTATATTGAAATCTGTGCCTCTGTGTATATGCATTTCTGCCTCTGTGTGTGTGTGTTTATATATGCATGTATCCTCTTCTTGAAATGCCGAAGTATCTTTCCATATCTTAACTTCTGTCTTTTCCATAGTTATGCTTTGCATGTGGAGTTTTCACATATTTTATGACCTGATGAAATAGTTGATTGCTCTTTCCACAACACTGGGTAAAATACTTTGATAAAGGGCAGAAGAGCAATATGGCATTGTGGTTTTTTAAGTTCATTTATTATTACAGAAATTTAAGGGAATGCAGAGTGTTTTTATTTAGCATTTTAAAAAATATTAATGCTGATATACTGATATCCATAATCTTTCAAAGTAGGATGCACAATGTTTTGGTGCTGGAATTTATTTAATGTTGAATTTTAACTGGTCTAACCTTTACAGCTGTTTGACTGAATGTCGAGACTCAGTGAAATATGAATCATGTTCCCTATCAACGTACATTCAGTGTATGTTCTCTGGCCATCTTCTAACACACTAATATTTGAAGAGTATTAAGTGTTTGATTTCAATTGATGGTAAAATATATTTAGAAATAAATTAATACCTTCCACGGTTAGCATGGCATATTTTTCCTAATAACAGTGACAAGGAGACTGTGGAATAAGTTTGTTTACTTGATTAAAAAAAAAGCAACCTAGAAATGATAATGAGGAGGGGTAAAAGTTTTCTGTAAGTATTTGTAACGCTTCAAATAAAGTAGGCTATTTCCTAACACTAGTGCAGAATATTCTAGCTAATGTCCTTTGTTCCTGCTTATTAAAGATTAATATATATATATTCAGGTACCATGTATTTTAAATAAGTGTTTGAAACAAGAAGCAAACACTTTGCAAATACCATGCATACCTTTGTGAAAGGCATAATGAAACTATTTTTCTTGCTTGTTTAACAGTAAATGTAGATTCTTTTTTGTTTTGTTTTTTCTTATTACTTCATTTTACTCCAGGAATCAAGAGGGAATTCAAACATCACCATGGCTTCAAGCTAGGAATTGAGCCTGACCGGAGTTGTATCCCAGATTTTTTGGCATTGCAAGCTGAACCTGACACATCCTACAGTTTTATGCACAATAGAGCCAGTTCTCAGTCTTCAGTCTATTTCTTCAGCCTGAATGTCACATCCAGTCCCAAAAGAACAATGGAAAATGGATTTTCAGGTTCTTTGTATCAATAATCTTTTTAGAAGGAAAAAATTGCATTAATGTAAAATGATGCAATTAAAGTGCAATTTTGTTGCTACCTTTGTAGTTCAGCATTTGTATTTTTTGACATTAATTTTACGTTTTTATGAAAATGTGCATTCATATGTTCACATTTCTGTGCTTTTCATTCTTTGCATACCGAAATAGTTATTTTTTTAACTTTTATTTATTTCAGTTGCTCATTTTTTATGTAGTATATTTT
This sequence comes from Strix aluco, assembly GCF_031877795.1. Lineage (NCBI taxonomy): Eukaryota > Metazoa > Chordata > Aves > Strigiformes > Strigidae > Strix > Strix aluco. The sequence goes on from NC_133971.1 coordinate 35,433,580, forward strand.
TAAATGTTAAAGAATGACACATTTTGGGTAATTTTCCTCAGTCTTAAAAAAAAAAATCAATAAGCCATTTTAGTCTCTATCTATCAAAGTTGTTTCATACTTGTCTATTTTAAAGCAGGACTGCAATACTTTAATAGGATTGAGAGAGCTATTTGAAATGTATGCCAATGATTCCTGTCATTTCATGGCAGCCCTGCCATGGTTCACTGAGCCCCCTCTTTTCTCTTGTCAGCTCAACTGAAGACAAGCATTTAGTTGCAAACTTTAAGCAGGTTGTGCAAAACAGAAATGATGTGACTGCTTCTCTTCCTGCACAATAATGTCACTGCTGGTCAATGTGAGAAGGTCAGGTTGCTCCTTGTAAAGCTACATGATACCACTTGCCTATTCGAACAAGTTAAGTTAACTGCTGAATCTGGTCCCTGCAGGCGCTGAAAACTCACCCTTTTATCAAGTCTGCATTTCATAAGAAAGAAGAACAATTGTGCAGGGAAGATTTCTGATGATATGTTTATGTACCTTATAAGGACAGTTCCCAAACCAGTGTTGCAGGTAATATATTTAGTTTAAGCAGAAAGACTTTAAAGTAATGGCTGTTCTGACCTTCAAATAGATTCCTTTTTTTTGTTGTTGTTGGTAGGACCCAAGAGTGACGCCCATCTTTGATGCTGACAGAATTTAAAGCAAGGCCATTGCCCTGCATTTTCTGCCTTGTAGCACACAAAAGTAAAATTGTATGTCAGGCCGAGATGTCGGGGAGCTGACAAGATGCCCCAGTGACATTTCAGCTGGAAAGAGCAAGTGTCTTGCAACCAAGTGGTCAAATATCAAATAATAGGTCAAGCAGGAAGGAGCTGAGTTCTAACCACAAAGAGGTTTCTGGTAACTTACTTGACAAGCTTTTGGGCGCTTTGTGGCTTGACAAAGTGATGTTCTGTTGGGTATCGCTAGACAGACTGTTCTTTATCGCCTTCAGAAGATCAGACATTGACATTGATTAAACTCTTTAACCCTTAAAGGTTAAATCCTAGCAGTTTCATTGTTCTGGATGAAGAACAAAAGAAAATTTGTAATATACCATTTGTTTTCATATTAATCACTGAACTCCCTAGTGGTATTAACTTTTGATGTGCTATGTAGTTTTTGACAAAAAGATTGAATGCAAAATCTATATAATAGATTGTTTCTCATTATGGGCCAGTGATACATTAGAAAAATAATATTATGCATTATGGAATTTGTAATTTCTTCTAATATGTCAAATGTAGGATTTGATTTTAAAGCCTCCCGATTACTACTGAAATTCCATTTTGAATGGAGAACATTATTTGCATAGATAATGCACCACTTACAGTGACAAAAGTCTTCCAAATCTGTTGTTTTCAGGTACCAGAAAAGCTAAAATAAATCTCAAATTTACAACAGAAGAACTCTAATCAAAGATAGCTTCAAGTTTTCAGGTATTCTCCTATTGTGCAAGTCCGTGGCTCACAGCCATGATGTGCATGTGTGTATGTATAATACAGAGCCATGCAAAACCAAGTAATAAATCCTGCAGAACTCTCACATGTAAGAGTTGGTTGACAGAGGAAGAACATTCCTCTTATGATGATGTATTTAGTCTTGAATACTGAACAAAGAAGTTTAATTTTCCTCCAAAAGTCTTGGCTCTCCTCTTTCCTGACAGTAATTGTTCCTGGTAAAGGAACTGCAAGTACTGTATTCTGCTCTCAGATATAACATCAAAGATCTGTTATGTTTGTATGAAGAATGAAAGAATGTATTTTACTGAGCATTTTTCTCTCTCCTATGTATAAAAGCATATATGTGCTTTACTTTTAAAAATATATTCTCATGGTACTCTATAGTTTGAGTGCCTATTCTTTGCTATATGACCTCAAACTACTGAAGAAAATTTGCACCATATTTGTCCCTTTCTCATCATTGCCAGTACATGTGGTATTGTGCATGTAGAGACGGAAGGACTTCTTTCTGAAATCTGTTTTTCTTTCTGAAATCCGTGTCTTATCAAGACTAGGACTGATCTCCACCAGTTACTGCTCCAAGCATAAGTTAATGTGATTTCACAGGGCCCATAACAATGTCAAACTGAGTATAGTTAATAGGAATAATCTAGTGAGCTATTATTTCTTGCAAGAACTAGCTTGTATATTTTCATTGAAAGGAGAACATCTACCTCATTTACTCTCTTTAAATACTGACCAACTGTGCGTTGCAGACTATTTATTTTTAAACCCATCCACTTTGAGGAGACTTTGAAATATCTTTTGTTTGGATGTCAGATTTGTAAAGGAAAGTTCCTCTTTGTCATACTGTGAAGAAGTTGTTGAGTAGTAGACTGGATCATTATTAGTCAAATACTCCTGTATTGCTTTTCCAGGCATCTGATAAATTGAAGTTTGTGATAAATTTAAAATGAATAGAAGAAATCCAGCTGGCAGTAACCCCTGTTAGTAATTTACAAATGGTCCCACCAAAGCATTTCTTTCCCTTTTGGGGGACACGAAAAATCATGCTTGTGTAGAATGTGCAACACAGTTCAGTAACAGTAGCTGCCAAAAGAGCATCCTGACTGTTTTATACCATTTGCTCTCTCTGGCTTGCTTTGACAATTGCAGACCTTGAGACCTTGGATTTCACTTGCAGAGCTTTTTGTAGTTTGACCCTGGGATTTCAGGAGGACCGCTTCCACTTGGATAATCTCAGTTCCACTATCAGCACCACTCCATGAGAACAACCAAACAGTTTCCTTAGAGGAAAACCCATTTTTGGTAGGGCTAGAATATTCTCCACATTTTTAGAATGTGACACAACAAATAATTGGTCACAGATCTACCTTCTGATGAGCTTCAAAATTAATATTAATTTATTTTCCCACCAAGCAACACGTCTGAAAATAGACTGTGAAATATATGGTTTCTTCCCTGCAATAGGAAGTTTTACAGGTGTTAGTACAAGTTGTGTGTGTGCCTGTGTGCACCCATGTGTGTATACTTCTCAGCAAAGAATTTGATTATTGAGCTGACTTTATTATCACTCCACATAATGTAAGTAATTCCTACTACACCAGTAGTAGAGAATGGTTTTTCAACTCTTCCTGTCTCCCACACATACTTGCAAGTTCAGCACAAGCTTTACTGCCAGTAAAGTTTGATATGCAATTATGGGAGTCTCCTCCATTGCTGGAAAAGACCTTGGATGCCTTTACCAAGTTAATCAAGGGCAGCTGAGTTTGGAAGGTACCTCTGGAGATCAGTCCAGTACCCATGCGCAGAACACAGTCAGCTACACAGGTTGCTGAGCATCATGTCCAGTTGGGTTTGAATATCTGCAAGGATGAAGTCTCTCGTGACAACCTGTTCTGGTGTTCAATCACCCTCAAAGTAAAGGTGTTTTTTTCTTATATTTCATGTGTTTCAGTTTATGCCCATTGCCTCTTGTCCTGTCATTAGGCACCATAGATAATAGTGCAGTTCCATCTTCTTTACTTCACACGTATTTATACACATTGATAAGATCTCCCTAAGCCTGCCCTTCTACAGGCTAAAAAAATCATAGTTCTCTCAGTCTCTCCTCATGTGACAGATGCTTCAGTCATTTTATCAGTCATCTTTGAGGCCCTTCACTGGACTCACTCCAGTATGTCTGTCTCCCTCTTGTACTAGGGAGCTCAGGACTTGAGCCATTACTCCACATATGGTGTCACTAGTGCTGAACAGAGCGGGGAGGATCACCTCCCTTGTCCTGCTGGCAGCTCTCCTCCTGGTACAGCACAAGGAGGCTGTTGGCCTGCTTTGTCACAAGGGCACATTGCTGTCTCATGGAGCCTGTGAGGACCTCCAGGTACTTTTCTGCCAAGCTGCTCCCCAGCCAATTGGTTCTCAATCAGTCTTGGGGCCCCCACTGTGTCCTGGTTATTCAAGCCCAGGTAGAGGGCTTTCTTAATTTGTTTTTAACTTTGTGAAGTTCCTGTCAGCCCATTTCTCTGGCCTGTCAAAATCCCCCTGGATGGCAGCAAACCCTTCTGGCCTATCAACCACTTCCTGCTTTGTATCATCAGCAAATTGGGGACTGTGCAGTAGGTCCCATTGTCCAGGTCATTAATTAAGTTATTGAACAGTTTTGGCCCCAGTATTGACTCCTGAGCTCCACCACTAGTGACTGGCCTCCAGGTGGACTTTGTGCCACTGATCACACAACCGTTTGAGCCCACCAGTTCAGACAGTTTTGAAACTGACTTACTGTCCATATATCTAGTCCATATTTTCTTACTCAACAGTGGACCATTTTGCTGTGTAAAGGACTCTCAAAATTCCCAAACACTGCTAAAGCCCTGGATTAAGTGAAATGCAATATTTTGTGTAACCTGTTTGTCTATTAGGCCAGTTTGATCATTTGGTCACTTACAACAGCATCTGATCATACTGCTGTCATCCTGTATTTGAAAGGTTTTCAAAGGCTTTAAATTTTATATAAATCTGCGTGTTCAGTGGTATAACCTAGCTGCTAAAAATTATTTAAACTGTCTTTTGAAATACAAAATTGCTTTAGTAACATTTTTCTCCTGATGTTTTTTGTTGTTGTTTGATTATTCTTCAGTGAATAAAAACCAAGAAGCCCTTGACAGTATCACAGTTTGGAACAAATCTTTATGCGAAGAGCACATTTCTTCCATTGCTGGTGATGAACACCAAGCTTACTCAGCATTTTGCTCTCCATCCTTTTGTTGATTGGCCTTGAACTCTAAACTCACAAAATGAATCTTTTAGGACATACTTTCCTATCTTTTTAACTTTCATCTTGCTCAGTATGAAATTACTAGATTTTGCCTAACTTGGCTTCAAGTTGGTCTTCAGAGCTGATCCTTTTTGAAAATCACATCATGCTCTCTGTATGGCCCAAAAATGTACCTCAGCATTTATTTGGAAAGTATTCAAATGTCGTCTTTCCTCTTTGCTGAATATTCTCCTAAACCAGTTGATTCTTTACATATATTAAAACTAAATTATTTAACCCTTTTATGTACAATGTTTTGGCATTAAAACTGGTATAATTACATTCTCTGATAGGTTCTCTACCTCTACAATGGCTGCAATTTTACAGATGTAGACCTGGCTTTCAGTTAGGTCTCTGCAAATGACCTTCAATATCAACAGAAGACAGAAGGTGACATGCTCTTTGTCATGCTAACATGGATCTGATCACTGTTGTGGGGAGCATCATGTAGGGATTTTGTGGAGTTTATATAATTTTATGTATTGTGGTTTGATGCTAATGTTAAAAAAAAAAAAGGTTCTTACTTTATGAACCAGTCATTTGGCAATGCACACAAAACTGAATCTTTGTCTGCTGTTTCTGGTGTCCAGTGACTGATGAATAAAATTGAACAAGGACAAAGAAAAATATGGGGAAGTGTCTGAAAACTAAATTGTTTCCAATGAATGCTCAGCAGGAGGTAGGGAGATCCACTGAATAATTTTTCTTCAGTTCTTTGTTTACCACTTCTGCTTTGCCATACTTCCTGTCTCTTTATAAGCTAATAGTACTACTAATCATTACTGATATTAGATTGCCTTCTCATGGCTCTACGGTGCCTGATTAAAGCTTCAGAAGTTGTTGGGATTTTTTTTTTACTAATTCAATGAAAGTAATTAATTAAAAAATGAAGAACATTGAATTTACTTTAAGCACAAGCATTGTGAGCATTACTGTGTAAGTATCCTTTCTTTTTCATGGTAAACAGATTTTTTTAGTCTTGCACTGCGTAATGGTAACAGGGATATTGTTCAAAATTAAAACAACAATGCTAATTATATTTAATATATAAACATATTTCTATTCCTTTTTGCATGATACACAGCTAACCTGTATAGGAGCCCCACTAGCTTGACTCGTAGATGCTTGAATGGTTTAGATCACAGGAGTGGTGTGGTCCTAAAAGTCCTGTCAACAAGCATCATAGACTGTGTACTTGTGAACAGTAGTCTGTACACCTTTTACGCTTTACAGGGAACATGATGTTAGGTGTAAGAATCTGGCACAGGTGCATAGCAGTGCCAGTCTGAATGGTGGGAACTTTTGTATGAATCGGACAAGAGTTTCAGTAACTTTCAGTATATGCTGTGTTTATTTGCCAGCCCATCATGACTTGATGCATAAAGTCTTTCTAATGTGTGGGGTTCTGCTGACACACAGGGGGAGAGACCAAAAACTGTGACATTTGGATGGCATTTGTGATTCTTACAGAATAAAAAATGTTTAAAAATAATTTCCAAATCCTCGGTTTACAAAGTAGTTATCAAAAAAGCAGGGGAAATAGGAATTAAATATGAAATTCTTTCCTACCTCTATGCCATGTGAAGGTTAATAAAATTTGTTCCCATAAACAATAGCATGGGAGAAATCTTAGTTGCAGTGTGTTTGCAGCAGACAATAAATCCTGGTTTCAGGCTTCATTCTCAATTGACTTACTGATACAAGTTTATGTCAGATATTTGGGGTGGGAAGCTGTATATATTAAAGCACTGACCTTAACGAGAGTCATGCAGCTAAAATCTTGCACAGTTCTTTTAAAATGTCAGGGGTTAATGTTATTTAAATGCAGTATTTGGTGGTTTAATTGAGTCATGCTTCGTTGTCTTTTACTGCACATTAATGCCATTGAAACACTGATTGTTGACAGAAAGTTCTCTTCAGCAAAGTATACACTGACATATCATGCTGCTATAGAAAAATAGTGTGCAAGACAGAGCAGTCGTACTCCGCTGGAATAGGAATCCTATACTGTCTAAATGGTGGCAACATTCATTATACACTGACAGGAAATGTGAACTAGTTGTTTTTTTTTTTCTCTTATATGTTTTCAGACTGCCTCTTGAGAGAACTGATAAGACAGAATTGTTGTGTCTTTAGATAAATAAACTAATATCAAGATTTTTCTGTTGGGTGTGTCACATGAGTTTAGTGACTGTACCCTGAAAAGTGTGAAGCCATCTCCAGAAAGCAAATCTGTTATAGAAGCACCTGATAGCTTTTGTAAGCTTGCCTTAAGACACACCAATGGCTTTTCATCTTGTCTTTGTCTAAGTTTAGAAAAAATAATGTTCTTTCTCTGAATACTTCTGTGTTAAGTCTCCATGCCAGTCTAAATCCCTCAAGAGGAAATAGGTGCAGGCTTGGCAAGTGAGATATAGAAAATACTGTAAATTGTGGACTCAAACAAAGATAAGCTTTTGAAGAGGAATATGGGAAGCAATAAACACTGGTGAGCTTAGAAGAGCTTGTGTGCACAGTGGGTGGGGTATATTTCATATTGTGCTTTTGCACAGTAGAATAACTATTCCTAAAGAACTGCCCTCATAAAGACAACTGTTATATACTTCCTTATTTTGGCTGAAGTAGTCTGCATGCTCTTTGTCTAGTCCCATAGGGCTTTGTTATGCTTTTGGGCTCTGTGCTTTCCAGGATTTTTCTCATGACTTCAGGACATGTTCTGGAAGTCATTAGAATTCTGTGTCTTGGAAATTAATTCGCAAATGCTCATGAGTTACAACTTTTTTTTATTTTTTACACACTGGTGTCTTTTTTCAAGTTGATGTCAGCCAACCTGGTTGAAGCCTGCAACTGCAAATGGACCTAGCTTATGTGAAACATTTGATGCATTGTGTGAACTTCCTGGTTCTTATACTATCTTATTAGGTGACATTGGGACAATCACACTTGGGCTCCTAAGGGAATAAGTACACTTACTTATGAATCTTATATGAATGGTGAACCACTATGAGTTTCTGTAGAAAGTCATAACAGTCAGAGCTTCTTAGAAGAGGCAGCCTGTTTAAGTACCTGCCATTATGGGTTTAAGTAAATGTACTTAGCTTTCTCCTACTGTCTAAGACATCATGGAAGTCTTTGGGACCAGATACTTGACAGTAGGGATTACTGGTGAAGTCTGCAGATCTATGTCTTCTTCCAAGATCTACACTGAGTCTCTTGATACTACGGAGAGCAGTATAGTTCAGTAGACAGAGCCTAAAGAGCTCCTGCAGGAACTTAATTCTCATGTCTGCCACTGGCTCAAGGGCAAAAAATACATCCTTCCAGCTTGCGGAAGCTCACAACTGTTCTGCAAAGAGCACTGAGCAATACAAAGGGGTGAAGCCATAAGGAGACTTGCAGGAACCTGCTGTAGCTCAGAGTGTAATTGTCCATGTGATGTGTTTGTATATGAACATTTGAGTTGGGTGTTGGCTTTCTGAACATGTTTATGCTTTATTTTACTTAATGTATTCTTTAGCACTCTGTGTTGTGTGTGCTGTTCCATATATTGTGCACGTTACACTGAACTATTTTACCCAGAAACACTTAGAGCAATCAGGTAGAACCAACTGTTGCTTGGTGAACTGTTGGTGAACTCTGTTAAGGCAGAGTGTGTTAAATTATTAGCAAGAAAGATGAAACTTGATGATTACCAGTAAACTGAAAAGAATTTGTTTGACACTGTAAATAAACCCCTTTTCAAAGGGGTGAGCCAATTATCACCATCTTAGGCAAACTGCAACACAGTGCTAGTCATTTGGTGAAAAAGCTCCAAGAAGAAAGTCATGTAAAACTGACCAACTAGAAAAACTGTGCTAATATTTTCCTAATGGACATCATAATTTAGGAAAATAATATATAAAAGGGCAGAATAGATAGTAACAGCTTTAATTGTAAAGGACCAGAAAGAAAAGAAGACCTGAGAATCTCTGGATATCTTCAGAGGACATCAGGTAACTTGTAGTCCTGTTCAGTGACAAAAGGCTCTTTATTTCTAAAGAAGGGGTTTGCATGATTTTAGCAATAAATTAGGATTTGGGCATCAAATGCTGGCTGTGGCTCTCTATGAGAAAAAGAGCAAAACCCTCTTCATCTTTCAAGTCAACTATTACTTTAAAAAAACCCCAAAGAAACAAATGAAAATTCCCAGCTTACCATTCAAGATGGAATCCTTTTGTCCAGGAGACTGATTGTAAATTCTTGTAAGAAAGAATTTCTACCCATTTTTTCTCTAGTACTTTTAAAAAATGTTTTCCTTCTCAGATGAAAAATGTTATCTATCTGCAAAGTCTGTTTGTCATCTCTACTGTATTAATGACCTGCAGTCTGTGAAGGTATCTTAATTTACTGAAAATACAAATTTTCTCCATGTGAAACACCTTTACAACTTTAACTACATCAAAAGTCTTCATTAGATATTTATGGAATGCTTGTTTGTGTTGGACTTTTGTACCTATATTATTGGCTGATCACTGCACAGGGAAAGATAAGGGAAATCAATAAGTGTTACTACTGGGGTAGTGGATTTGCTAGAATTTCAAACAAATTGCTTAAAACCTAACACAGAACACCCTGACTGAACTGACTCTGGAGTAATAGTAAATTTAAAAGGAAGTGATATATAGGACCTTTTTTGAACAGCTCAGACTTGTTTTCCTGTACACTAAACTTAGAAGCTGCTGTTCTTCTACATAAATAAAATTAAATACCTTTGTTAGTGGACCTAGTGACCATTTTCTTTTTGGGAGAAATTTGCCTACAGTCGTTCCCTGTGGTCACAGGTTCTGACCAGACTACAAAAGGATGAAGATTCACAAGCCATATAATGCAAAGGAAAAGTAGGTTTCTTCCCCTATCAGAAGCAGCTAGTTTTACAGTGGGCTGACCAGAACTGTATGATTCTTCCTATTTCAGCAAAAATGTTTCTGTCTCACGTACACACACAGCTTGACTTCCTGAAGGATACAGATTAAACGGTTGGGGTTATTTGAAAAGTGTCTGAAGTCCTCTTCTTAGCCATAAAGAATTGCACTATAAAGATTTATAATTTGAAAGGGAGGAGTTTCCTCTTTTTTGGTGCTGCACAAAAAGACTTGGTTTCTTTTAATAACTAAAATGGTTTCTACCTCTGTCTGAGTCTACAAGAATCTCTTACAAAGTTCACAGAGTAGTTACAGTTCACGGTGTGAGCTAGTCAAATACAAACTTATTTCTTTAAGCAACTGCTCCTCATCTTTCTTGTTAAACCAGTTGTCTAATTCACATCCAATTTAGAGGCTATAATTTTATAGGCAAGTCTGAGGATCTCAGAAAGATATAAAACTTAGGGACATGAAGATGAAATATGGAAAGTTACTTGGGTTGACTTCAGACTGGGATCTGGGCTGTAGTCCTGAGGAAAGTGTTGTAATAGAAATTTCTGCATGGCTTCCACAAGTTTTTTTTTTTCCAGTTCTTAGTTTCCTGTTATGTCTGCTCTGTTCCTCTTATTGTGTATGTATATGCATACTTATTTTCACAATCAAAATTTTGCCTTTTCCAAAATGAAGGAGTTCTCTGTGAGAATGAAGGAAGGAAGTAGATCCAGGTAGTGCAGTTTTGAGTGTTTCTAGAATGCCCCTGAATTAGAGCAGAGTTTAAACATTCTGTCAGAAATACAGGGTCGCTTAACTGGGTTGTAAACCTGATACCCCAGTTTTCTTGTTCTGACTACCAACATAATGTCAATTCTAAGTGATCTTTTAACACATTTTCTTTGCCCCAGTTACCTATATTGTGAGGGTTTTATCTAAAAAGAGGTGTCCTGTCGCCAAGGACAGCATTGTTTTATGATTATCATAGAAACATCATAGGATGGTTTGGGTTGGAAGGGACTGCAAAGATCATCTAGTTGCAACCCCCCTGCCATGGGCAGGGGCACCTTCCACTAGACCAGGTTGCTCAAAGCCCCGTCCAACCTGGCCTTGAACACTGCCAGGGAGGGGGCAGCCACAACTTCTCTGGGCAACTTGTTTCAGTGTCTCAGCACCCTCAGAGGAAATAACTTCTTCCTTACATCTAATCTAAATCTACTCTCTTTCAGTTTAAAGCCATTGCCTCTTGTCCTGTCACTACATGTCCTTGTATAAAGCCCCTCTCCAGCTTTCTTGTAGGCCCCCTTTAGGTGCTGAAAGGCTGCTGTAAGGTTTCCCCAGAGCCTTCTCTTCTCCGGGCTGAACAAGCCCAACTCTCTCAGCCTGTCCTCATAGGAGAGGTGCTTCAGCCCCCTGATCATCTTGTCTGGACTCGCTCCAACAGATCCATGTCCTTCTTACGTTGGAGGCCCCAAAGCTAAACACAGTGCTCCAGGTGGGGTCTCATGAGAGTAGAGTAGAGAGGGAGAATCACCTCCCTTGACCTGCTGGTCATGATTCTCTTGATGCAGCCCAGGATACAGTTGGCTTTCTGGGCTGTGAGTGCACATTGCTGGCTCACAGTCAGTTTTCCATCCACTAATACCCCCAAGTCCTTCTCTGCAGGGCTGCTCTCAATCCACTCATCTCCCAGCCTGTATTTGTGCTTGGCATTACCCTGACCCATGTGCAGGACCTTGCACTTGGCCTTGTTGAACTTTGCATGGGCCCACCTCTCAAGCCTGTCAAGGTCCCTCTGGATGGCACATCCCTTCCCTCCAGCGTGTCAACCACACCGCAGAGCTTGGTGGTGTAAGCAAACTTGCTGAGGGTGCACTCAATCCCCCCTTATTACACAGACTCAGCTGCTTTTCTTAATCAAATTAAATCTTGTTAACTAAAAAGTTTCAAGATGGGAACTTAGAGAAGTGCAAAGGTGATAGAGAAATTAAGGTCATTAAAATCATTCCATTCACTTGGCACATACCTTAAAAACATAGTGTGCAATACACAATAATGATGAGACACACTAATACACAGGCATACAGCTATCGGTCTAATAAAAGGTTGAAGGGGAAACTTTATCATGGTGAAACCTGAGGTTTGTGTCCACAGCAAATGAGAAGATGAGCATATCCTAAAATTCCATTGTTTGTTCTCTCCGTCTTTAGCTTACAGCGTTCAAGAATGTTTGGTTTGTTAAGGAGCACTCTCTGTTTTATCATGATTGCTTCATCTATTCCATGATGCCACCTCATGAGTGATGTGATCATTCTCATGGGTCACAGAACAAAGTCATCAAATTTAAAAATTGTTGCAGCAAATAACTGCAAGCAAGCCACTGGATTACAAATCACAGAATCACAGAATGATTGAGGTTGGAAGGGACCTCTGAAGATCATCTAGCCTGACCACCCTGCTCGGAGCAAGGTCAGCTAGAGCAGGTTTTCCAGGACTGTGTTCAGTTGGGTTTTAAATATCTCCAAGGATGGAGACTCCACAACCTTCCTGGGCAACCTGTGCCCGTGCTCAGTCACCCTCACAGTAAAAGAAAGTGCTTCCTGTTATTCAGAGGGAACCTGCTGTGTTTCACTTTGTGCCCATTGTCTTTTTTCTTGTCACTGGGCAACACAGAGAACAGTCTGACTCCCTCATCTTCATTCTTTCCTGTCGGATATTTATACACATGGATAAGATTCCCCTGAGTCTGCTTTTCTCCAGGCTGAACAGGCCCAGGCTCTCTCAGCCTCTCCTCATACAAAAGGTGCTCCAGTATCTTGATCATCTTTGTTGCCCTGCACAGACATTGTTCCAGTATGTCCATGTCTCTTTTGTACTGGGGAGCCCAGAACTGGACACAGTAATCCAGATGTGGCCTCACCAGTGCTGAGCAGAATGGGAGGATCACCTTCCTTAACCTGCTGACCACTGTCTGCCTAAGCAGCCCACGATCCTGTTGGTCTTTTATGCTGTGAAAAGGCTTTGCTGCCTCATGGTCAGCTTATTGCCCATCAGAATCCCCAAACCCTTTCTTTCAAAGCTGCTTTCCAGCTGGGTGGCCAGCATGTGCTGGTGCCTGGGGTTCTTCCTTCCCACTTAATAGGACTTTCCATTTCTCCTTGTTGAACATCTGGAGTTTCCTCTCTGCCCAGTTCTCTAGCTTGAATCCCTCTAAATGGCAGCAAAATGCTCTGTTGTATCTGTCCCCTTTCCCAGTTTTGTCATCTGTGAACCTGCTGAGGATTGCATCCTCCAAGCCATTAATGAAGATATTGAGCAGCACTGGGCCTGATTGTTCAGCCACTTTTTAATCCACATCACTGTCTACTTATCTAACCTGTACTTTGTCAGCTTGTCTATGATGATGTTACAGGACACAGTGTCAAAGACTTTGCTAAAGTCAAGGTAAACACTGTCCTCTGTTCTTCCTTCATCCATCAAGCTAGTCACCACATTGTAAAAGGTAATAAGGTTGGTCAAGTATGATCTTCTCTTTGTAAATCCATGCTGACTATTCCCAATCACCTTCTTATAATTCCTGTGTCTGGAAATGGTTTCCAGGAGCAGTTGTTTGTCAACTTCCTAGGGACTGAGATGAAGCTGAAAGGCCTGTACTTCTCCAAATTTTCCTTTTTGCCATTCTTGAAGACTGGAGTGATATTTGTTCAGTTCCAGTCTTCAGGAACCTCTCCTAGTCACCATGACCCTTTAAAGACAATTGAGAGTGGCCTCATAGTGACATCAGCATCTCCCTCAGCACTTTTGAGCTTATGTACAAATACTGTTTATGTGCTCCCTAACCTGGTCCTTTTTCACTGAGGGTGAGTCAGTCCCTTGCTCCATATTTTCCCTCTGGTCTTAGGGGCCTGGTATTCCTGAAAGCAGTTTTGACTGGTAAAGACTGAAGCAAAGAAAGCATCAAGTGCCTTGTCCTACTCTGTGTCAGTTGTCACCGGTTTCCCAGCTCCATTCAGCAGTGGGCTCACATTTTCCTTTTGCTGTTCATGTACTTTTAGAATACTTCCTTGTTGTCCTTCACATTCCTTGCCAGATTCAATGCCAGGTGGGCCTTGGCTTTCCTAACCCCACCCCTGCACAACTGGACAGGAAAACTATACTCTTTCTGCGTCACCAGACCCTGTTCCCACCTCTTGTCTGGTTCCCTTTTATGTCTGAGTTCAATTGCATGAATAAAATGGAATTGAGAGGTCAGTGAGAGTTGTTCTCCCACGTCTACCTGTAACTGTTGATTTTGTTGATTAACAGAGAGGGAAACAAATATAAAGTCATATTAACTGCTACTATGTGCTACATGTAACCAGAGATCAGCAGAACTACAGCTGCTTGGTGGTAGGCTATGAACTGCCAGACCTTCAAATGCTTTCATTTTGATGGACTTAGTTGCCAACTGGAGCTCCTTGGGTTTAAAAGTTAGACTTGCTGTATTATTTCCCAAAATAAATGGCTTAATTGTATTTTTAGCAAGGAAGATTGCTATATTTTCCTCATCTGTATTTTAGGTTTTGCAGATAGATATAGCATTATATCTATAGTTGAAGTTTATTCTTATCTGGTTTTCCATATCAACGAAGAAATTCTAAGAATAGTAAGGAAATTGTATTAAAAAATTATCTTGTATTACTGGTTAATAGAACCTCTCTGCAGTTTTTAAAAAGAATACTTCAGAAACAAGTGGCAAATAAGAATGGATAATATAACACATGGATAAAAGTGGAATTTATAGAAACTGCTGATGTTCAGAAAATGAAAGGGCTGGTAATAGCAATTAATGATTGTGAAGTCTGCTACTTTGTTCTGTGAGATGTTAAAACCACATCTGAAAAGGGGAGAAGATTAAAATACATATTGATTGGCTGATGAGCAAAAGGTAAGGTTTAAAAGCAAAGAATTGACTAATATGCGTGGTATAATTAAACTCTTCTCGTCACTGTGAATAAACAAGGGCTGATAACCCATATCTGTAAATTCTTGAATTGATTCCAGATTGAGTGTACTTCAAAGGTCTATGCCATGTAAACCAGAAATCACCTTCAGAAGGGTCTTTTCCTGCAGCTTAGGGGAACTGCAAGACATGATGTTTTCTGCCGCACAATTTTCATTCTGAGTTTTCCTGCTAATTTAGTAGGCCACACATAGTAGATGGATTGATAAGGTAGGCCCTAAATGTACAAGTTTGCCAAAAATACCAAATACATCTTTCATGAGGACACCCAACACAGAAAAGGCAAGTGTGTCAATTTAATGAGCTGTTGATAACCAGATATGACCAGTTATAAAATATTTGGATTAAACCTGCAAACATGGAGACATCAGGGTCCTGTTGAGAAAGGACAGTAAGACTGGTGCACTGGAAGCAGGACTAATAAACCATACAGAGAGTAGCATACCTCCTGTGTAAAATCCTGACCCTATTGAAGTGAACAGGAATTTTGACCTATTATTCACCAAGACCTATATACAGCCAAGATGGATTACTTGCTTGCTAGGGTGCCTGATGCTTTAAGGAATGTTAGGCAACATGTGCATCTCAGTGTTTCTCCTGGCTTGGGTGTAGATCTTTTTACTAGGAGAAACAGTAACAATAGTCAGCACTTCTTTTCTCTGAGACTTTGAAAGCCTTTTATAAAGTGCCTTTAGCTTCATTTTAAGACTGCTGCAACTACAGGCGAAAGAAGTTTTAAAGGACTTGTCAAAGCTAAAGCACTCCCTACTGTGAGATAAATAGAGCCAAATATTTTGCCTCCTTATCTTATATGGGTCCTCATATGTGGTTATGAAGAGAATATATGGTTCTCTCCGATTTTGTTCTCTCATATTTTGATACTTAAAATACAAATTACAAATTAGAATAATTAAACCTGGGTTAGAAGAGTTCAGTAAAGAGAACAAAGTGACTGCCTCATGACTACTTGATGTCCTCAGCATGTATCCAGGTTACATTTATCTTTTTCCTCATTTTCCTTTCTATGTCTCTTTTATAAATATGTTTTAGTGACTTTAAAGACTATCCTGTCATGGAGTGTTGCACAACCAGAAAAGATCTGTAGCACAGATAGCAAAGAAATACAGCAGGAGAAAGCGTGTCACTCCTTGCCATCAGCTGAAAGCACAGAAGGATTTCTACAGTTTAGCAGAGTCCTTAAGTAAAAAGATTTAATTGAAACTCAACCTGTGTAAGTAAGGTTGACTCAGTTTTGTGTACTAGCTAGTTTGGGCAGGTTTTTTTTTAATTTAAACTAAAATTGGGCATTCCAGAATGTCAGAAACTGAGCTGCAGCCTGGCCATCTCCACAGCACAGATCCAGAGAGGGCAGCAGGGCTGCAACCTCCCTCCGCTGCCCTTGTTAGTGCACCAACCCACCTTGTCCAGAGAGCTGCCAACCTGTCCACTGAGTGTTTCTGCAGCGGCCACTACAAGCATTGACTGGAATTTGTGATGGCCAAGCTCTTTGCCAAAATTATCCATTCTTCATCCAGTCACTTTTCCAGTCAAACCTTGATGCAATTTTGCACTCGGAGATCGTTGCAAAGTGTCTTAGCCAGCCAGTGATCTTCTCTGAAGTACTGGCTGTCCCATACAGGGTCATATTGCTCTAGTATTGGTGAGGCCAAAATGGACTGGCACCATTGTGAGCTGCTAGTTGTTTCTTGCATTCCCATCACATATTCAGACAGCAGTGCTATGTCATCTACAATCTTTTTCACCTGCTTCCCTTCAGTCGTATCTGATGCCCTTATTAGAGTTTTCAATTGATTTCTTCTGCTGTGTCACCCAGTCAACACTGCACAGTGAAAGGTTTAAACGAGACAAAAGTGCTGCCCTGGCTACTCCCTGGGTTGTCTATAACACACTCAGGGTTCCTGGCTGTTTGTTTCCACATACAATTCAGTGTGGTTTCTGGCAAAGCCAATGATCGCTAGTAGCATCACTATGGAGATTTCTATTTCTCTTGTCCAAGCCTCTTGAAAAAGTGAGGAAGTTGATTATCACGCTGTTTTCAGTACTTACCACTGCTCCATATTATGTCAAAATGTATCAGACAGGGGAGCTTCATACTGATGGTGCTCAGGCATGTATTTCCAGAGGCATCAAATTAGCAAATTAGCAACCCTACCTCATGAGACAATTGAACAGGTTTACTATATTTTTGCTATTAACAACATGCGTTACCTGGTGCTTTTCATCTAGAGAGCCTACTAGCGCATTACAGCCAGTGGAATATTAAAATCTGTCATTCACAGAAGTAAGATAAGGGACAGAGCGATTAAGTGACTGGCCCCAAGTATTGATCAAGAGTAAATTTTAACATAGACTTACAGGATCCAGGTTCTCAGCCCCCTTTCAGGACACCAACTTGCACTAGGGTTTTTGTGTTGCTATTTCATGTGCTTTCCACTCATTAAAAAAAAATGTAATACAATAATCTGTGGTTGAGACCTAAGAAAACCAAGGTCTAAGAAAATTCAGTATTTTCTACCTAGTCAGTTTCAATCAAAATTGAATTGTAGCTGGCCTTAGAAATTAATATTTCAACCAAGCAGCTAAATGAAAGGCGAAACCTAGCCCTAACAATCTGTTCATGAAAACAGTCCCTTTTTCTTCAGTGTTTCAGGGAATCAGGTTCTTGGTATAGCCTTGTTATAATTTGTAAAACATCTTAATTCTCCATTCTTTTTTTTTAATGTAATTGTATAAAGGAGGTAGCTAGGATCATTCCTGTCTTTCCTAGTGCATCAATTCAGTTAGTTTTTTGTGAAGAGCATCAGGAAGTATGGGTGGAAAACACATGTGTAATCTGACTTTCATGATAAACTGCCTGAAAATGATGACTGAATATATATTTTTTAAAGTGAGAATAGTGCATCTACTTGCCCTTTAAATTCACTTAAAAAATTGGCACCAGTTCTCCTTTTGATTTGGTTTCCTTATTCTGTCATATTAAGAAGTGGTCTGTGCTACTAGTATCTGTCAAGCTCCCCGCTTGTACTGGAAACATACTGCCACTTGTCCCACTGGAGATGTTCAAATTTTACTTTTGCTGAAGATACATACCTACAGTTCATCAGGCTAATGCAAGGAATAATTAGGAGTAATTAGAATGAAATCTAGCAAATTACTAAAACAAGACAGGGGTTGTTGTTTGCAAACATGCCGTACATCTAGTGACTCTCTGAAGATGAGACTCAAGGATCCAGGTCTATTTTTGTCTTTCAGTGTCAGGCCCTCAGTCTAGCATGTTCCCATCTTCTAAGGTTTGGAAGGTGCTTTTTCCTATCTGTTATGCCCACACAGGAACCAGTCACACTAGCAGGCAGACCTGAAGGGTGTTCAAAGTTTGTTGGTTTTGTGGCAGGATGCCAGGACTGACCACATGGAGTACAGGCTGAAGGAGACATACCAGAGGGAAACCTGGCACTAACCTGATACAAATGTCATCATTTAATGCAAGAATGAGATGGTGCTGTGGCAGACAGTATTTTACTGCAAGGAAAAAGCAACAGCAATGAGTTTCTAAAATTGCTTTGAGCCAACTCAGCATGTCTTTTTGACCTGTGACAGTTGGATTTCTGTAGCACTGAACACAACCCAACTATCTGTTTGCGTATGCAAGATGCTGACACCCACAGTGCCTGGCAGGATTTTGCTAACAGGGTTTTTACACCCACTCCTCTTACAACAGAAAACACAGCAGAAGTTTTCAACTGTACAACTTTGTTTCTCTTTTTCCCTTCTGGTCATATACATCTAGGTCTCTCTTGCTGTAAAGCCTCTTGTGTCTTTCAACTATCATGTAAGAAGTAGCCTGTTTAGCTGGGCTAGTCATGCTTTCTACCTTGTCTGGGTTTTTCAGAAATACTCTGATTTAATATCTGTTCTTACATGGGCAGGGGAAGGAGTGCTATAAAAACACTCAACGATAATTGTCAACTGAAAGAGGAGGTGAGAGATTGGAAAGTCACTAATCAGAAAAAAGAAAAAAAAAAGTATAAATATATGAAACTGGATTTTCTTCCTCCATGTTAATTCCACAGTTTCTTCTTTTCCCTTAGGGGTGCTCTGGCTAGGAGCCACACTTCTAGTAACAGGATATTTTCAGACACCCTGGATTGCATCAGGAAGTGGTAGACAAAAATGAACCAAAATATTGAGCTTTCACTCATGAATACCTTTGTTTCTCCAGAAATGCTTGAAAATTACCTTCTGCAATAGTTACCCTTTTCCATCCCAGGGGAGGTGGATGTAATTCCCAGCCTCCCCAGAAAGAGAGATCATTTTGCCGTGACAGGGCTGTTTGGAGTGCTGTCAGTCCCAGCCATCTTTGAGAAGCAGATCCCCAAAATGCCATTGTCACAGTGACCATTCAGATTGGAAACGTGCTGTGACTTAAGAGTTACCATAGATGTGAATGTGAACTATGACAATTTAATGTTTCTACTACAGTAATTTTAGGCAGGCTGACGCTGTCTCTGTTAGTAACTCTACAGCATCTAGCTGATAATGCTGGCACCAAGGTTTTTACTACGGTTCAGGAGCTCAAGGCTTTTTTTGTCAGAATGTTACAAAACCCAAGATAAGTTAATTAACAAATAAAAGCTGTAAAAAGGCTTTAAACTGCAAATATGGCATGGCACAGACATTTCAAAAAATGTTTCAAGTAAAAGCCCTGACACACTAATTCCTGTTAGCTGTATATGACTTGAACATAGGTTGAAGTGTAAGGTAAATGGGAATACATCCCACATGCTAGGGGAATACCACAGTGCATTCAGGTAAGAAAATTTAGAGGTGTCACTGCAAATTCACATACCAATGGGTACAAATGGATTAGCTTAGAGCACTAGAACAGGCCAGTTTGGAGACTTCCTCTGGGAAGAAGCTGCTGTGAACACGTGGCCAGATTGGCAGGCTGTGATGTGCTTCCCCGGGCAGGCAGAAGGGTTGTTTAGTCTGGGGAAGGAGCCGTGGGGCCCTAGCAGCTGGGTGCCCCATGCTGGGCCCTGCCTGAAGTCCCAGTGAAGCTCAGTGTGGCGAGTCCCATGGTCCTGCGTAAACAGATGTCCATGGGATGATTCACAAAACTATATACAATAGTGCAAATGTTTAATTAATTAGGTCTCATGTCCTTATTATCCCTCACTGGGTTTCACTAATAATGACCCAGAGGAAAATTCTGCTCCTGTCTGTGAATTATATTTTATTTACAAGGGTTTCATTTCTTAGATGATTTTTCTCTCTTATTCCTGGGTAGCACTACCAACAAGAAAATAAAATTCTGATGTCCTTTACAAATAAAACTTGTGACTGGCCTAAAATTCAAAATCAGGGAGGGCTTTGTGCTACCTCACATGGTTCCTTTAGCAGAATAAATTAGAATAACTTAACACTTAGTACATCTCTTGCCTCACACTCACAGGATGCATAAATATTTGGCTGTAATCCTATCACTAAAGCTGGGAGGAAAAGAGGTCTTGAAGGAAAAGCTGTTCTGACTGAGGAAGGAAAGCAACCCCTTCCAAGTTTGTTTGTAACCCATATGAAGGGTTAAATCACAGAAGGGTGGCTGGAGCCAAGAATAGCTTTCCAGCCTCCTTCCTTGACAACGTCTCTGCCACCCCCAAAAGCCAGCTGCTGGAAAGAAAGTGTTAAAAAGGATATTGTTTGTATTAAGGGGCTGAATTTTCCACTGGGTAATCATCAGTGAAACCCAGTGAAGGGCAAATGAGGATGGCAGGCCTGATTAATTAAACATGTGCTACGGTGCTAAGAGCAAGATTTATGCTATTGGTTTTACAAGAGTCATTGATATTAATACTGCTAGTAGAAATTTTGAGCTGCTGTTTACTGTTTCCATTTTTCACTGCAAACCTGGTGTTAAAAGTACAAATGAGGGTTGTGGAGTATAGCTGTAACATAGTTTTGCTCTCTAAATGTTACTCCTGCTCTACAGAAGAGATCTTACAGTGCTGCTATTAGATGCACTGTTGCACTATTTCCATTATAATGTCCAGTTCAAGAGGCTTTTAAACCTGATTACAAAAATTTACTTTGGGCTAAAATCCACTTTACAAAGACCTCCATCCAAGATACATGTGTTTGCTTTTGTATACATGAGCGCAATCCCATTTGTACAGAATATTACATGGCACTCTCTGAAAAATTGAAAGAAAAATAGCGGTGTACGCATTTGTAAGTTATACCAGTGATCTGTGAAGTCGTACACATGTTGATGTGTGGCATTCCATTCTGCTAGAGCCAAATGACATGGTCTGTTCAAGCCTGAAAAAGACAAGTGTCATGACAAAGCATGGAGTAGAACAAAATAACATTTTGGGGATAACAAG
Source organism: Strix aluco (assembly GCF_031877795.1). Classification (NCBI taxonomy): domain Eukaryota; kingdom Metazoa; phylum Chordata; class Aves; order Strigiformes; family Strigidae; genus Strix; species Strix aluco. The sequence continues at coordinate 35,454,672 of NC_133971.1, forward strand.
GTCTACTATATGTGAAGAGTCTCTCATCTAAGCAAGAAGAGGCTTTTATAAAGCTGTTAAGTATTTTCATCACTTCCAAGCTGATATGCAGTCATTCAGAATTATCTATTTCATAATGTGTTGGTAGAGTAGAAGCTGAATGCCCTTGCACTATAAACACTGTTTCGGAAATGTGTTTGTAGGCAATTCTGCTTTTGTTCATTAATATGCCACAGGAAATATTGCAGTAAAAGTTGCAGTGTGGAGTGTGAATGTGTGTCTTGAGGTGGAAGAGGGGGTTGTTGCAAATAAGCTTGCTCATATCATGGAGAGCATGAATGGCAACCAGCTAGTTCAGTGTCAGTTCAGCTTTTATTCCTGATAATGCACTCATGTGTTTACTTTTCCCATTACACTAATATGGAAGATTTTGTTGGAATAATGCCTCTTCCTCTGGGGTAATGTTTTTCCTTTCTTGACAAGAAACTTTCAGCTGTCATGTATAGCCCAGTAAAGTCTGTAGACTTTGCAGTAACTTTGCAAGGTCTCAGGACTGAGGCAAGTTTCCCAGGGTTTGTGTGGGATCTTCTTGCCCTGCCTGGATCTTTTTTAGTTAATTTAGCAGTAACAACAATTCTTCCAATGATCAGGTGACTGTTGTCTAATTTGTTTTACTTTTGCTTATCTTTGTACAATCACAGAATAGCCATAATTTTATACTTCTAGTATAAAAGTATTTTGTACTTTAGCCATAATTATATATTTTATAGTATAGTTACTCTGCACAGAATGGAAAATTTATGACCCTGACACAATCATGTCATTATTATGTCATTATATACAGGCCTGGTATGACAGCAGAGGCCTTGGGAATGGGGATACAGCATAGAGATGTAAAGGTGTGGGCTGATACGAGAGAGGGAACAGTCTGGCCCTGGAAACTCCAGGGCTATAAAAAACTTACCACTGTCAGATGAAGAGGCATGGACCTGGGACCTGAACAGAACTAGCCACAGAAGCAACAAGCACAGGTGTCTATATCTACCAAGTGTAAAATACACCATGCGAGGTACATTGGGATGTAACATGAGCTCCTGACCAATACCAATAAAGACAGAGCAGAGTATAGAAGTGTGTCACACAGGTGCTGATGCTGACCTGAGGACACACAGGGGCCATGTGAGGGTCAGTGTAAAACCAGAGAAAGAGGAAGATAGTAGGAGGTTTTGCATAATGATTTCTAAACTCTGTTATTAAGGAGATTTATTTTGTGCTAATTAGATCATTTGGACGATGAGTATTAGTGTTGTTCTAGCTGGACTACTCGTTAAAACTACTTGTTGTTGCTTAGTTACACTGTAGGATTTTAATTACCCTAACAAGAAATTCTAGGCTTCCCTTATAAGGTGTGCTGCCCTTTTTGCCCCATAAGAAGTTTTTGAATGTAACATCAAAGCACTTCTGGTAAATGAGAAATTGCTGTTTGTTTTGTTTTGTTATGCATTCCTGTCTCATGAGGGATGATGCAGGATTTAAGTGTTATAGCGTAGACAGTGCCTACCTTGAAATGGGAAGCCAGCTACGGTTTTCCTATGGCAATGCTCTTCCTATATTCATCTTCTTAAGGCAGATAGCAAGTGACAGCTTTGATGGAAAATTCATTACAATACATATTTTAAAATACTGAGCAGGCTAAACCAGTAACCTCAGAGAAGTGTCTCCCTTGATCTAAGCCAAGGAAGTTTATGGAGACCTCAGCAAAGACTGGATCTTCAAGCAAGCTCAGCAGCTCTAAGGACATGCCTGATGCTGAGGCATCATGTGAAATTTCTGTGAAGTTACGGGTACCCAGCATCTCCACTGTTGATCTGGTAGCAGGTGCTGGCCCCTTCATCCTCCTGGCTCCACAGCATCCTGCAGAGCTCAGTGTTGAGCAAAGGCTCGGTGGTGCTGCTGGCTGGGTAACATGCAGTCATCCCATAATCACTGCTAGGGTCATGCCTTCATTTTTTATGTGAGTCACATGTACTCTCTTGTCAACACCCATGGGTACAGGGTGCCTTGTGCTAACCAAAAAAAAACCACTTTGGGTGGTAGACTAGCCTGAAGCCCAGCTTGACAACAATGTTAACACACCAGAACTGTCTTACAGTGGTGACGACTGTTTTTTTGTGGCAGAAGCAATGAGGTGAATCAAAGCATCTGGTGCATGCATGCAGGCCCCTCCAGATGATAGTACACCTCTGCTGATCGATTACCTGCAACACATGCAGGAGGGATTTCATCCCTCTCAGACCTTGGTCTGTCTGTCTGGGACTGCTAGGTCACTAATGAAGCTTTCATTTTGTCATTTCCACTTATGAAACACAAAAGAAGTTTTGGAAAAGTGGTGACCTTGCCTGGCTGTATATTAATGCAATGATTTTCATGCAGCAGAGCCTCACTTTGCAGTTTGTATGGGTATGGCATGCCTGCCTGAAGTCTTGCATCTGTCAGTTCACCATTGACAGCATGTCAATGGATAGAAGCATGATTGCCGATTTCAGGTAGCGGGGAGACCTGTATGAATTTTTAATTCTTCTTGTGATGGGCTTAATTCCTTGAAAAGGATTTTTACAAATTAAGCTGCTCACTGCTGCAGAGCTGTTCCTTCAGTTGTGTTGCCATCAGCCACAGGGGAAATCCAGAACCACTGAGGTCAGTCACAGGTGTGGATTTGTTATGAGTGATGTGAGGGCATATTCTCTCTTCATCCACCCTGTTTAGGGTGAGCACTAAATACGCTACAAACTAAGCACCTTGCTAAGTAATGTTAAATTAGGTGACACATTTCTGATGTGAAAAAAAGGTTTTTAGTTTTATATGGCACATAAATATGGACTGAAAAATTTACAAACTCAACCTGCAGTGTCATTTGCAACCTGGACTTGCTATACATCCCTCAAGGAACCAGTCCTGGCATGTTGTCAACTTTGCATGGTAGTGTGAGGAAGTAATTTAACCTCTGTATCTTGGTTTTCCCCATTTACTTTTTTTCTTTTTAAAATCATACATACCTTTCATATGATTCTATGACTCCAACTAACAATTTGGCAACAACTTCTATGTTTTCAAAGTTGTTTTAAAAGAGGCTTGCACATGTAAGCTTGGAACATTTTTTGATGGTTTTCTGAGCAGCTGAAGAGTGGTATGTATATTTGCATCTCAGAACAGATGAACAGGTTTTTTCAGGTGAATAATACTGCTGGGTACAACATTAAAGAATATTTCAGTATCTATTGTCCTGTTGAAAATTATTCCTTTGTGACATTTTTAACAAAATCTCATTCATTTTCTAATTACATTTTATTATGTTTTCTTCACTGTTCTTACCATGTTCTGCAGCTACCAGGCCACTTCCTAGACACCAGCTGCTCTGCACGCTGTCCTAGAAGCTGAAAATGCATTTAGTAGAGTAATCCATAGTTTTCAATAGATGGTAACTTGTGTGAGACTTTTTGTCCAGGTGACACATGCTGCCAATGTCCCACAGCCTGGTTTTGGAATTTCCAAAAACTGTACATATCAGTTTTCTAACTTAATATGTGTTCCATCCAAGTCCAGGGAGCTTTCTCCTTGAAAAAGAGAAGTTGATCTCAGAACTTAAAATTAGTAGTTTTTTAGATGTGAATTTTCTTATCTTGATTACATTCGTTATGTGCAAACAGAATACAGTCTGAACCAGCAATACATGTACAAAAGGATGTCAAAGGGTCAGTTTCACAGACTTGAAAACAATTTTAAGTGAGGTCATCTAGGAAGAAGAATCTTGTTATTTGTTATCAGACATTTCACTAGCAGCCCAACAAACTCAGTCTAAAAGGCTATTATGGTTTAGGTTTTTAAATTATTTTTTTTCTTAAAAGTTAGGCATAGAGGTGAAAAAAAACATTATTTTTTTCCCCCAAAGATATACAAATTATTAGAAAATTAGAAAATAGCATTGGTGAATGTGAGTTAAAAGGGAGGAAAAACAGAAAATTGATGAGGGAAGCAAAAGTTTGTAGAGATGTCTATGGAAAAAGTCTACTGAGAAATGAAAAAATGGGTCTGCAATGACCCATTGCTAGTTAGTACAGTTACTATTTATAGCACAGAAGACATGGCAATGCAGTAAGTATCTTTGTTACAGGCTTGACAAAAGCCCCAGTTCTGTCAGGTAATGCTAAACACCTCTCAGCTCCAGTGATAATGAAAGATGATGTTAAAGAACATCTTTGAAAATCAGACTGTTTAATCACCTATTAAAAGAACTTATACCAGCAAATTTTAAACAAAATGGCTGAGAACTCCTCTGAGGCACTAACATTGACTTTTTTCCCCTAACATGTTTTGCACCTGTTCCAAGAGAATAAAGCAAATACTGGGCCAGAATACAGGGCCTACTCGGCCTGCTGTTTTGGACATCGGTGCCACATAAAATAATGGAAAATCAGCATAGGCCCTAAGTAAAAGGATGATATTTCTGTTAACAGCAGTCGACATGGGTTAAAAGAATAGGTCTGGGGAGATAACTGGTGCATTTGTGACATTTTAAAATGCTGTTTGATAAAAGCAGTGTGTTGATCCAATAAGCTAAGAAATCTCTGACACATTTTCTTTTGTATTAACATGCCATTCAATTGAAAGATTAGAATGGTACCAAACCAACATTGCGCTTAGATAATGGACAAGGCGCAGGTCTCAAGAAGATATTTACAAATGCCTCCTTTTCTCGGGCCACAGACGTTTGACCTGGCATTATGCTGTTTAACATTTCCCTGAGCAATGACCATAACTGTTGTTGATAAATGGCTGCTCATTCCGCAAGTGTTGGGGGACAGTGATATTGGTTATTTGGTATAGCCGAGATGCAAGAAAACAGTGTACATCTTCATGGTTCTTTCATTAAAGGCAGTCTTATAGTTGGGCGACTCTATCATGTTAAAAACACAGTGGCTTGTGGTTGTCATGAGCAAAGAGGATTATGCTGTGTTCAACACCCGTAAGCCTGACACTGAGCCAGCTGCAATATTGCCCACCACTGTTCCCACGGTCCAAGAGGGAGCTGAGATATGGAGAAGTTTCAGGGAGAGACCCCAGGTGATGCCAGACCCTGAGGATGAGCTGCAGCATGGAGTGGCACATAGATTACTTGGCAGGACCATTTTCTCTATTAGCCAAACTCGTAATAATATTAAGAGATGGGAAATTGAAGTTAGACAAATTCTGGCTAAATGAAGACAGTTCTTCAAAGAGATAGTCACTGAAACAACAGGGGTCATGATTTATATCTGGGGGGAATTATTTTGGTCAAGATTTCTTTTATTTTTTTTCTTTTCTAAAAAGTGCACTGTAGTTCAAGAGCATGCATTGGACAGAAACAGGCATATCTTAAGGGAAGTTTGTTGTCTTTTGTTAAGATGATTCCTTTCTGACATTAAACCCTATTGATCTATTCATAGGGGCTAAAGTCAATATTTAGGCATATCAATAACAGATCTGACTTTTCAAAATTCTTCATTTGATTTCATTAACCTTAACTTCTGGTTATTATTCTACTTCTCATTGATTACTTGTAAATATAAAAAGAATGAGGATGCATTAGTGATTTTGTCTACTGAAAAATTATTTTCTGTACCATTATCACAAGGAAATAGAAACTCATATGGTCTTCATGTTTTTGTATATAACCATATTTTTTTTTTCAAATTTCTCACACAAAAAAATGATGCTGGTAGAGGATCTTTCTTTCCCCTGATGAGTTACACCAGTAAATTTAACAACAGCTGTTTTGATATACTAAGCATTGTTTATTTTTCCAGTGGAGTGATGGAATAATATGGGTTGCAAAGTTTCATTTACTACTATGTTGAATTGACTTATTGTTTTCATTACAGAAACAGACTCTTAAAACCATCACATCTCTGATATTTTCTAAGACTTATTTAAATCTCACTCTGCTTGAAGCTTTCTGTCTGCCATCGTCAACCTGAAGTTTAAAAGTTGCTCATCTCCAGTAAACTTTGAGAGGAACATGGCTGTCCAGTTAAAATGCATCCTCATTTCTTCTGTTCAGCCTCTCTATCAGGAATGATGCTAAACCACCAATTAAAATAAGTCTACACTTTTTAAAAGTGTGCTTTAAGTTAAAGGAGACTGGTTATGTTCCTAGCTTAAATATCACAGAATGATAGGTGCCTGCTGTACCATGCCAGGTATCCTCAGATGTTGCTAAAATTAATAATTAGCCTGCTCCAGAAGCAGGTGTATGAATGGCAGTCCTGCAGAGACCTGTGCCTGCAACTCTTCCTACTGAAGTCAATAGGACTATGCAAGTAATTAAGAGTGTTCACATGCCTGTCCCGTAGACATGACTGTAAAGAGCAGACTTGGTGTTCACAGAGTGGAGTTCTGGTTTAGTTACATTGTCTGAATGTTTTTGTTAAATGGTTTCACTGGAATAAGCAAACTACTTTAATCTCTAGTTTAGTTCCAGCACAGCAGTAATTTGTAATGTAAAATTGCAACATATGTCTTATTTAAGACATAACATATATGACAGGGAAAGTTGATGTCACCTGTCATAGTGAGGGATTTTTTTCAAGCAATGTACACTGGGTTGTTGCTTTTTACTTTGCTGCTTTTATACTTACGGTTCCTTTATAATGGCACAACAAAACTGGTGAAAAAACACAGAAAATTGAAATCTAGAATGAAGTATAAAGAATGAATATGTACTGATATTTAATAGGATTTTTTTTCTTTTCTTAAGCAAACGGTAAGAGAAATTCTCTGCAAGAGATTCATCCTGTGGTGGTAGGTACATGTAATCCCCTGACAATCCAATTTATGACTTCTTGAAAAGTTCAGAGACATTTAGTGATTTTGTCAGTCACTTTGTCTACTGTTACATTCTGGGAGTCTCTGTGATGAACAGCAATCTTTATATTAGCAGAAAATAAGGCAAAATTTAGCCAGGCTGGGAAATGACTGCAATTCGAGTTTCAGAAGCCTATACCAGATACAGCATAACAGTTTGCATCTTGGATATTAGCTCTGCTTATTAACCAGAAGGGCTTTGTCTTTTAAAATGACTCAGATCAGATGTGGGATGATGTCCTCATTAAGAAATGCCATTCGAATCCAGGTAGCACTTCAATTTGGGTGCATGCGTAAAGTTAGGTACCTAGTTAAGTAATATATTACTCAAGGTCAGATGTAAGAAGCCTATTGCCGAAAACCTGTGAAAATCTACCCTTCAGTCACAGAACATTTCCATGTGTATTGAGAGCAAAGATCTACTTCCCTTGGTCCCTCAATGTCATTGTGTGGTCTCTGATATCACTGGTGATGCTTCACAGCCAGTGAGCTGGAATATCCGCTACAAAGCCAAACCAGGGTTTTCCTTCCCGATGTGCATTACCACTATATTATATAATATAGAAACTGAAATATATTGCTGTCAGTAGGGTCAGATACAAGAAAATTATGGATGATAATGTCATCAGTGTAAAGCACTCAGGTTAGGAAGAAGCGTTGCATGGTTTTCTTTTCAGCTAGCCAAGGTGGCCACATTGATCTCAACAAGCTTTTTGTTACTGCAAAGGAATCCAGCTGGAAATAAAAGATGCAATAAGTCACACTTTAAAAGGGTTACAGCCAATTCTGTTGTTCAGCATATCAAGGTTTGCCTTGATCTTGGAACCTTTGTTGGTGCGATTGAGACCTTGGGGAAAATCTGAAGCATCTGAAGGCAGCTGTACTCCATTAAGGCTGGATTCAGGAAAATGTTACAGTTTGCATAACTGGAGGAAATTGTCATCTGACATTAACCAGCAATGACAAAAAATGGTATAAGATATATAAAAAATCATATATATATATATTTATATACATAAATAGTCAAAGTAGCCTACGTGAAACATAACTTCCTTATCTGAATCTTAACATGTGAAGCTGACCTAAAAGATGACCAATAAAAATTATTTCTTCACATAACTGATGAAGACCAAGAAGATACAACTATGGAGCAATCAAACCTTAGTGCCATTTGTCATTATTTAGAAGTGGGTATGAGGAGAGACTTCCTACAGAACATAGTTTGAATAACTTGGGGAAGAAACAGGGAGCTAATGCTTTTTTTCAACTGGAGCTTTGCCACAGCCCTCTGTTGAACTGGAGGATGTGTTAAGTGAGGTTTTCCACAATCACTGCAAGTAGGTAAAATGAGAGAAGTTTTGGCACAGTTGTTTGCTAAAGGAGGAAGAAGGGTGAAGGCAGTGAAAAGGATGTGCAGCCTCTGAAGGTGCTGTGCTTCATAAGAAAGCTTAAACAGAATCAAATTTACTCTTTCAGAGAGACTGAAGGGAAGCCTTCAGTGTTGAGGAGGAACGGGCACTAGGTTCAAGTGACAAGTCTGTAGACCACACTCCTCCATTTTAATAAGACTGTCTGAAGCTTTTAGAGAGAACTCATGAGTGGTCAAGCTGAAAAAAAACCAACCACACCAGCAGCAACAAAACCAACCAAAAGCAAGCAAACAGACAAAAAAAATCTGGAAAAGAAATCAGTATCTATAAAGAAATAAAACAAGTAGCAGAAACAACAGCGAGGAAAATTCACAGAATCACAGAATCATCTAGGTTGGAAAGGACCTTGAAGATCATCTAGTCCAACTGTTAACCTAGCACTGACAGTTCCCAACTACATCATATCCCTAAGCACTATGTCAACCCGACCCTTAAACACCTCCAGGGATGGGGACTCCCTGGGCAGCCCATTCCAACGCCTAATGACCCGTTCTGGAAAGAAATGCTTCAGAATATCTAGTCTAAACCTTCCCTGGTGCAACTTGAGGCCATTCCCTCTTGTCCTATCGCTTGTTACTTGGTTAAAGAGGCTCATCCCCAGCTCTCTGCAACCTCCTTTCAGGTAGTTGTAGAGGGCGATGAGGTCTCCCCTCAGCCTCCTCTTCTCCAGACTAAACAACCCCAGTTCCCTCAGCCGCTCCTCATATGACATGTGCTCCAGACCCTTCACCAGCTTCGTTGCCCTTCTCTGGACACGCTCGAGTAATTCAATGTCCTTTTTGTAGTGAGGGGCCCAAAACTGAACACAGGAATCGAGGTGTGGCCTCACCAGTGCTGAGTACAGGGGTAAGATCACTTCCCTGTCCCTGCTGGCCACACTATTTCTGATACAAGCCAGGATGCCATTGGCCTTCTTGGCCACCTGGGCACACTGCTGGCTCATGTTCAGCCAGCTGTCAATCAACACCCCCAGGTCCCTCTCTGACTGGCAGCTCTCCAGCCACTCCTCCCCAAGCCTGTAGCGCTGCTGGGGGTTGTTGTGGCCCAAGTGCAGCACCCGGCATTTGGCCTTACTGAAACTCCTCCAGTTGGCCTTAGCCCATCGCTCCAGCCTGTCCAGATCTCTCTGCAGAGCCTCCCTACCCTCGAGCAGATCAACACTCCCACCCAACTTGGTGTCATCTGCAAACTTACTGAGGGTGCACTCGATCCCCTCATCTAGATCATCAATAAAGATGTTAAACAGGAGTGGCCCCAAAACCGAGCCCTGGGGGACACCACTCATGACCGGCCGCCAACTGGATTTAACTCCGTTCACCACAACTCTTTGGGCCCGGGCATCCAGCCAGTTTTTTACCCAGCAAAGCGTGTGCCCATCCAAGCCTCGAGCAGCCAGTTTCACCAGGAGAATGCTGTGGGAAACGGTGTCAAAGGCCTTACTGAAGTCAAGGTAGACAACATCCACAGCCATTCCCTCATCCAATAAGCAGGTCACCCTGTCGTAGAAGGAGATCAGGTTTGTCAAGCAGGACCTGCCTTTCATAAACCCCTGCTGACTGGGCCTGATCATCTGGTTGTCCCGCATGTGTTGTGTGATGGTACTCAGGATGAGCTGCTCCATCAGCTTCCCGGGCACCAACGTCAAGCTGACAGGCCTGTAATTTCCCGGATCATCCTTCCGACCCTTCTTATAGATGGGTGTCACATTGGCCAATTTCCAATCTGTCGGGACCTCCCCGGTCAGCCAGGACTGCTGGTAAATGATGGAAAGCGACTTGGCAAGCACCCCAGCCAGCTCCTTCATCACCCTCGGGTGTATCCTGTCTGGTCCCATAGACCTGTGTGTGTCTATGTGATGCAGTAGGTCACTGACTATCTCCTCCTGGATTGTGGGGGGGTTGTTCTCCCAGTCTCTGTCTTCTGGCTGAGGAGGCTGGATTCCCTCAATACAACTAGTCTTGTTATTAAAGACTGAGGCAAAGAAGGCATTAAGCACCTCAGCCTTCTCCTCATCACTTGTTACCATGTTTCCTCCTGCATCTAGCAGGGGAAGGAGACTCTCCCTGGTCTTTCTTTTGCTACTGACATACTTATAGAAACATTTCTTGTTGTCCTTGATTGCTGAAGCCAGGGTAATTTCTAGCTGGGCTTTAGACCTCCTGATTTCCACCCTGCATAGCCTCACAGCCTCTTTGTAATCATTGTGAGTTGCTAGCCCCTTCTTCCAAAGGCTGTAAACTCTCCTTTTCTCCCTGAGTTGCAGCCAAAGCTCCCTGTTCAGCCAGGGTGGTCTTCTCTGCCACTGGCTTCTCTTACAGCACGTGGGGACACCCTGCTCCTGAGCCATTAACACTTCCTTCTTAAAGAGTGCCCAGCCTTCCTGGACCCCTATACCCTTCAGGATCATCTCCCAAGGGATCCTTTCAATCAGGTGCCTAAACAAGACAAAGTCAGCCCTTTGGAAGTCCAGGATGTCAGTTCTGCTTAGCCCTCTCCTGGCCTCTCTAAGAATAGAGAACTCTTTTATTTCATGATCGCTGTGCCCTAGTCATCCTCCGACCACCACATCATCCACCAGTCCTTCTCTGTTCACAAAGAGGAGATCCAGCAGGGCACCTTCTCTGGTCAGTTCACTCACCAGCTGCGTCACGAAGTTATCTTCCACACATTCTAGGAATCTCCGGGACTGGTCCCGCTCTGCTGTGTTGTATTTCCAGCAGATGTCTGGGAAGTTAAAGTCTCCCACAAGAACAAGGGCAAGCGATCGTGAGATTTCTCCTAAGTTCCTATAGAATATTTCATCAACCTCTCTGTCCTGGTTGGGTGGCCTATAGTAGACTCCTACTACAACATCTGCCCTGTTGGCCTTCCCCCTGATTCTCACACAAAGACACTCCACCCTGTCTTCATTATGCTTGTGCTCGAAGCAATCATAACAGTCCTTAACATATGCACCACCCCACCACCTCTCCTTCCTTGTCTATCCCTCCTAAAGAGCTTGCAGCCATCAATTGACACACTCCAGTCATGGGAGACATCCCACCATGTTTCTGTAATAGCCACGACATCATAATTTTCCTGTTTCATCATGGCTTCAAGCTCCTCCTGTTTGTTACCCATGCTGTGTGCATTGGAATACATGCTCTTCAGATGGGCTGATGTTTTGTCCCCTTCCCCTTTCAAATCTAGTTTAAAGCTCTGTCAATGAGCCCAGCTAACTCCTGCCCCAAGATCCTCTTCCCCCTCTGGGACAGGTGCATCCCATCCAATGCCAAAAGGTCTGGTGCCCTGTATACCAACCCATGATTGAAAAATCCAAAGCCCTGACGGTAACACCAGTCTTGGAGCCACAAGTTCATCTGTTGAGTTCTCCTGTATTCTTCTTCATCCATCCCCGCAACTGAAGGGATGGAGGAGAACACAATTTGTGTCCCCGACCCCTTAATCAGTTTCCCCAAGGACCTGAAATCTCTCTTCATTGCTTTAGGACTTATCCTGGTAATGTCATCACTACCTACCTGAAAAACCAGGAGAGGGTAGTAGTCCTTGGGTCTCACTAGAGCGGAGAGTTTTGCCGTGAGGTCCTTGATGCAGGCCCCAGGGTGACAGCAGACTTCCCTATGAGACAGGTCTGGTCTGTATATTGGGCCTTCGACACCCCTCAGAATGGAGTCACCCACTACAATGACTCTTCTGGGGTTCTTTTTAGAACTGGTTTTAATACCTGGTCTGGAATGACCCGGCCTTGGTGGACCTTGATCTTCCTCCTTGTTTGTCTCATGCTCTTCTTCCTTCTCTGTCTCATTCTCTGCCTCATTCTCTTCTTCATTCAAAGGTTCCAGGGCCCCAAATCTACTGTGAAGGGACACCATGGAGGGTGAAGGAGGTTGGGAGAGGATTTTCCTGCCTCCCTGAGCAGGGACCTGTTTTCAGCCTCCGCCATCTCTTAGGTCCTCTCCTTCTGCCTGGTAGCAAGAGGATGAGGGATCACCTGCCTTGTTTGGAGCCTCCATTTGCCCCTGTTGCTTCAGGGGTGCTAAGGTGCTACTCCACCAATCAATTTACCTTTCACACTCCATAATACTTCTTAATCTTTCAACCTCTTCTCTGGGTTCTTCCACCAGGCTGAGCAGGTCACCCAGCTGATCGCAGTGCACACAGGTGCTGTCACTGCTGCCCTCCTGCAGGACTGACAGGCTCAGGCACTCCCTGCAGCCCGGGACCTGGACCGCTGCATGTTTGCGTGTCAGCTCCGTCTGGGTCGCCACGTTCTTTCTGGTGGTGGTTTTGACGCGAGTGGAGACCATGGTTCAGTCCACTGGTGGAGGACGATAAGATGAAACTAGCTCTGAGAAGTTCTAGACCCCGGAGATGGACCATGCCCCGTCCGCTTGCCCTGCCTGTGCAAACTGCCACGCAAACTCACCCTCCTGACGCGCCACGCCCTGTTCACCCCCCCTGGTCGCTCACGCTCCCTGGGGGCTGCTCTTGTACATGAGGGCGTGGGGTGTCGTCACTCCAGTCTGTGCCCACTCTGAGTCCCTGCTGCCCTCGTTCGCAGCAGCTCACTCTTCCCGCTCAGGGGGGAGGCGACTTGGGGCTCTCCCTCTTCCCTGGGCTTCTGCCTTCACGTCTTGCGGTTTTGCCGCAGGTTTTTGATGCTTTCAGGAGGGTCCCCTGCTGTTGTCCACCTCTTCGGAGCCCCTCTCCTCAGCAACACTTAAAATTATTAAAATTATTAAATCAATTAAAATTATTAAAATTATTAAGTCAATTAAAATAAGAGAAAGAATGAGAAAATGACCTTTCCTATGAATTCCAGCATTCAGGTTTTCTATAAACACCATCTAACTCATGCAGATATGTTGTGCCAAAAGCACTTTAAACAAAGAATAAATAAATAAATACCATATGGAGACCCAATTGGTCACCATGCCAGAACTAACCTTTGAACCAAGCTATGGTTCTAAATATGGGAATGATAGAGGGGGGGAACAAAAAAAAAAAAAAAAAGAGAAAGGAGAAAAAACCTTTTGTTTTCTTTATGGGAGGCAGAAAGCTCATTGCTTCAGATAGTCTTGGGGAGAGTTCGCTGTTCCAGAACACTTTGTCATTGTGGTGGTGTTGCTGGGTTCCTGCTCTTTGTCATATTCCATTGCAGTCTGGGACTTGACAACAGCAAAGGGTTTCTCTGAAATGGATTCAACTGCTTAGCATTGCGTCCACCCACCCACACACAAAAAGTCCCAAAGTGTCATCAGTCACAGATAATTTTCTGAAAAGCATGAACTCCTTGACTCTCTCAGGAACCATGACAAAAAAATGCAGCTTTAGCAATGACAGTCAATGAAACGATGTTTTTTGCATGGCTATTTTATTCTTATTTCCTCCCCTGTGTGAAAACACAAAAATATTCAACTGTTTTCTTGTCTGAAATGGAGTGGAAGTCAAATTGTTCCCACTGTTTTGTAACATGTGCCACAGTTAGGCATCCCTCTCCTTTTGACAACTAGGTAACTAAAGGTAACCCACCACTCCCTATTAGGACGTGCTATCGGGATCTTTATGTATGACAGAAAGATGGACATGTCTTTTCTCTTGTCGCAATAGGATTTTGACTGATCTGCCTAGCACCGTGGTTGAATCCCCTAATGTAGAACATTGCAACCATAAGAATTTCCAGTGACACTGATATTTGTACTTTAATATTAGTAGACTTTATGAGAATGTGGCAGTTCTACAAGTTTAGCCAGTTGCTGATCACATCATGGATGTAATGGGAAAACTAAGTCCACACATAATGCGATAAATGTAATGGGAAACTCTTGCCCAGCTTTGTGATCAGGGAAGGGGGAGAAGCTGTATTCCCTTTCTTGGCCAGAGTGAGCACTTGCAGGCAATTAAAAAAAGGCAAACCTCACCTTGTGGTCCAATGGAAGTCCTAAGTCAGGTAGTTACAATCACTGAAGTGTGTAGATCATACACACATATATATATATGTGTATATATGTTAGCAGAGGAAATTTATTCTATATTCTCCTGCTGAATATGAATATGTGAGAGAAAAAACTCTCCTGTTGTGACTGATATGCTTGTGTGGGCTAGAACCAGCTGAGTAAAGATATAAGAGGTGTGTGGAGAAGAGTGAGTGGGACTGAGAGAGAGAACCAGGGAGGGAGCATCTGGAGGCCTTCAGACAAGTCAATGATTTCAAGGGGTATAACTTCACAGCATGTATTAAAATTAAACCAAGAGAATGAGTTGACTGATGGAGGGGGAAGCTTTAATGCTCATAAAATACAATGAACTCATTTAAAGTGTCAGGGGATATGTGAGCAGACTGACTCCAAACCAAACAACAGTTTGTCTCCTTGTTTGGCAATTATTAACTTTTAGTATTATTAACTTTTGCTAAATCTTAGGGTGAGTAAGGCACACATCCTCCTCCATAGCTGTGTTTATTTAAATTGGTTCTTGAGGGGAAAGTTGCTGGGATCTATTGTCATATTCTAATGGCCTGCTGAATACTTAATAATGAAAATGTGTTTGGACATAAAGTTAAGCAATTCTCATTTATAGGACAGATCTGAGGGGATGGGTAGATTCCTGAAGTTCTCGTTCATTTTCCCTTGATCAGATTTTGAACTTTCTGAATTCAGTGGGTGCTTTTCTACTGTTAATTCAAGTGAATCTAAAATGTACTAAAGAAGAGGTCGCATTATATGGAATTTAGGTCAGGTTTGATAAACCTGTGTATTGTTCAGGTTTGCAGAAATAGACCTGGGGATCCTGATGAACAACAAATTGAACATAAAACAACAACATGCCTTTACTGCAAAGAAGGCTAATGATATCCTGGACTGCACTAGGAGGACTGCTGCCAGTGGGTTGAGGAAAGTGATCCTTTCCCTCCATTCAGCACTGGTGAGGCTATGCCTGGAGTCTTGTGTCCAGATCTGGACTCCCCAGTACAAGAGAGACATGGACATATTGGAGAGAGTCCAGCAAAGGGCCACAAAGGTGATTAAGTGACTGGAAGAGAGGCTGAGAGAACTGGCACTGTTCAGCCTGGAGAAGAGCAGGCTCAGGGTGATCTATCCTTGTGTATAAATACTTGAAGGGAGAGTACAAAGAAGATGCAGCGAGGCTGTTTTCAGTGGTGTCCAGTGACTGGACCAGAGACAAGCAGCACAAACTGAAACACAGGAGCTCTGTCTGAACATCAGGATACACTTTTTCACTGTGAGAATGGGTGACCAAGCACTGGTATAGGTTGCCCAGAGAGGTTGTGGATTCTCCACCCTTGGACATAATCAAAAGCCATCTGGACATGGACCTGAGCAACAGGCTCTAAGTGGCAGGGAGACTGGACCAGATGAACTCTAGAGGCCCCTTCCAACTTCAACCATTCTGTGATTCTGCTACATGTGTGAGATTTCTGGATGGTTATTTATTTCTCACACAATAGAAAATCTAGTTCAACTGCCTTCAAATCGTTTGCTGTCTTTACAAGAAAGATCAGTTGCTGTAGGACTGATGTTCTGTCTTTATGATAGACTTGTGATCACAAGGTATTCCTTTTGCCTTCTGCAACACAGTTTCATTTTTAGATAGTTTATAAAGTGTTAATGAATGTTTACTAAAGGTGAAGAAGAGGTATAAGCCTTGTAGCAGCAAGTGATATGGAAGGCTATAAGCATGTCAAGAGGAGGTGTAATGCATGGTTTTTAGTAATGGTTAGCAACGTGTTGACTGAGTGGATTTTAAAACAATCGATTATTTATTACAATATCTATTAATCATTTATTGTTATTAGTAAATTTTCATTTGCTGTTTTTTCAGAGAAACTTGACATAAAATTGTGCCTCCTATGAGAATAAAGAAACCAAAGTAAATACAGATCATTAAGATCAGACTTACATATGAAAAGGTTGAGTTTTAATTATTATTTTTTGTGCCTTAAAGTTTCTATATTAAGATCTGTAGACCTGATTAATTTTGACTCATGCAAATATTTATTATGTATACAAACACATTTGTCTGTCAATTTCTAAAACTTAGATTGTCCCCAGAAATTGTTCAAGAACCCAGTTTTATAAGGGAATTCTCTCCAGGAACAAAAACTTTTGTAGAAGTGTGGGCTTTGATCCTTTTGCTTTAGATGTTAAAAGGAATATTTCTTGAGTCTGAGCAAAAATTTAAGGGATGTGTTTGATTAGTATTCCAACAGGAGGTGTTAATAAACGTACCATGCACACAAGCTGAAGCTGGGCCTGAGTTAATGGGAAGCTGCTGCACAGTCCTTTTGTTAATTTCATAAAAACATTTGTTAAGAAGGACATCTAGTGGGTCATCTGGTTCAGCAGCCACAGCATGGTTATTTGTGTTGAATTCCTACTAGGTTGAAGGGTAGAAGGCTGGAAGGACAAAAGGCATAGTGTGGAGGCTGAACTGCTGCCCAGCACACCTCTTTCCACTCCTCAAGCTCTGCCATTGTGGGCATAAAGGTTTGCCTGCAAGCATGTTTTCCAACCTGAAGCTCTTCTCCGTTGAGAGTGTTTTGGGTGACATTGGTTCAGTCTTCTCAGAAGTAGATTGCTTTCCATTTGGTGCTACTTGGGTAGCTACAGCACAAAGAGAAAACCTTTTAATCCCCTCTCCTTGCACATTAAACTGAGCAGAATCACAGAAAAATCTTCAGTTGGCCAGGCTAGGGCTTGGGTAAATATTTGGGGAAAGACAAAGTCTCTTTCTTGCCATTGCCAAGAGTTGACCTGCCATAGCAGGAGTTCGGCTCTGTGAGGTCATCAACCTGTGTCCTGGCTACTCTGCTCTACTCTGAGATGCAGGAAAGGAGAAAAGGTCTATTCTGCCCTGAATGTCTCCATCTGGTTCCTCTCTGAAACTTGGTTTTCAGGCCATAAAGAAGGAGACATGGAATGTCTGCTCCCTGGCTGACTCCCTGCTGTACTGGGCTGGCCCTTTCCCATGGGCATGAAGTGCACCATGGGCTGGCTGTACTGGTGTATGTGGGGAGACTTCTCTCCATTGCTGAGTCACCCCACTAACTCCTACTAATCATAGCAGTGGTTTCGTGTCTTCCTCTGCCAACAGGCAACAGCCTCACCAGGACCCTCACCAGAGTTTGTAGGTATATGCGATATTTCCTTTCTACCTCTTGGCACTCAGCTGGAAGATGGGTGGTGCACTCCACAGCCTGTGCAGGCTCAAACAAATAGCCCTACATCATGTTTTCTTTGACAGTAAATTCTGCAGTATATATATGCATGTTGCTCAACAGTCATGGTGCAGCTCATAGAAATTCCTTATTGTTTCACAGCTTCCTGACATGTTCTCCATAAACACCAAAGCAAATTGCATTCTGCTTTTCTGCAACACCATGATAACTTTACAAGTGTCTTGTTTCAATGGTTGGCATAAAGCCTCCTTCTAAGCCAAGGAAATTCTTGTATACCAAATCAGAAGATCTGGTTGAGTTGGCTATTTTTTGTAACAGCAGCAAAAGCAGCAACTGTAGCATTAATAAGCAGAAATCCCACCACAACCACCACCATTTTAGTTTGACACAGAGATCCTGGACTTAGAAACATGTCTGGAGTCTTCCATTTTCCTTTCTGTTTTATGTTCCAGTCACTTAAGACCTCAGCTCCACCATTTTGCAGTGTCAAGAAAGAAGACTAATGTTGATTTAATTAATAGTGACTCCAACATCATGCTTACTGAAGAGACTATCCATGTAACAGGTAGCTTGAATGTATGCTATCTATAATCCATTACTAGTCTTTGACCAGAAGGGAATTACTACCTTCAACATAGACAAATTTCACCATGGTGGACCTATCCCTCTGTAAAGCTTGATCTGCTGAGCAGTCCTGAGGTGCAGAATGCTCTTAGTGTGCTTTATGTGGTTTATGCCTGGTTGTAGTCTAAACTTTGCAGGGTTGGTCCTCTAACTCATGCGAGAATATGGCCTGCAGGCTCAAAGAGAGAAACAAATGACTTGATGAAAAATGGTGGCAAACAGGGGTGGCTTCCTGAAAAGGATGAGTCTGACAATTTAACAGAAAAACAAAACCCCATTGCTTCCACCTTCTTACTAGGATTATGGTTCAGGCGCTTTGGCCTTGGCAGCAGTCCACATGGAGCTCCCTGTCAGCTGCCAGATCACATCTCATTCACTTCTGCATTATGTCATTGCTCTCACAGAGAGACCAAGCAACTTGGAGAATTTCTTTTGGTGCTACCTGATATACCATTATTCACCTTTCATCATTTTAGCAAAGCAGTTACACTGCTGTCAGAGGTAATGGACACGATGCCACTAAGAAAACTGGCTGTAATTTATTTATCAATTGTTTCTACATACCACAAAAGAGACTGTCTACTTTATGACTGAGTCTAAGGTATCTGAGAGCCCTTGAAGTTCATGGTTTTCCGGTATTCTAAGTTCTACTTATGGTTTTTCCTGTATATGACACACAACACCACCCCTGTGGTCTTCAAGGCTGATTTCTTCTTTGCTTTCTTTAGTCACAAATCATTCTGAGGCATCCCTTAAGTGCATTTGTATTGTTAAGTGCACCGGCCTGATTTGGTGTTAATTCAATTTGAGTGCCCTTAATATCTTGCGGGAGTGAGGCAATGCATGCGAGCTGTACCTTGTAAAAACAGGTTCCAGGTCTGCCTGAGAGCAAAAGCACCTTTCCCACAGCAATTTACCAAAGTTGCTGATAAAATTTTCATAAGAAAACCTTTTTAGCCTGACCCTATTGTGTTATTCTACCATTAAGAGTCAGGGAACTGAGACTGTATT
Organism: Strix aluco; assembly: GCF_031877795.1. Taxonomy (NCBI): domain Eukaryota; kingdom Metazoa; phylum Chordata; class Aves; order Strigiformes; family Strigidae; genus Strix; species Strix aluco. Next base: position 35,473,815 of record NC_133971.1, read on the forward strand.
CTGGTGACAGTTTATCACATTCTCCATTATTTTAGTGTATAGACAGCCTACTGATGGGTCACAGCCTACATCCCCTCCTCTTACAATGCAGAAACGGCTTTCAGAGACAGAGCCTGGAGGCCGAAGTATGCCAGTTGCAGCATGTGTGTCAACATAACTGAAGTGAACTCTAAATAAACCAGTCACCTCTAACCTTCAAATGATGGGAGATGGGACATTTTAGTGCATTTGGGGCCAAGTGAAGAAAGGGAAGAGCAGAAATAAACTGTAGGAATAGATAACCCTAAGGAATGTGTGGAAGAAACAATATCACATTTTGATTAAAGAAAAGGTATTTGACTAACAATCAAAGACAAAAAGCCAGTTTTAAAGTAATTGAGATAAGCAAATGCTATCTTCATACACAAGGACTAATTTGCTCTCAAATGAGTGATTGTAAATCCTAAACAACTTCAATATTAATGAAAAAGTTTATCTTATAAAGGTAAACCAGTGTATAATACCAAGAAAAGTGCCCACCTGCCTGACAGATTGCCCCTCTACACTACTGTCACCCCCAGACTTTCGAGAGAAGGGAGCTGCAGCAAGGGAGTCATAGCGAAGGGTCCAGCTGCTGTGCACATCATGTTCCAGAATCTGTATGTTCTGTCATGCTGTATGAGCACATCATTTTCAGCTGTTATAGAGAGCATAACCAAACTCCTCTGTATGCCATCTGAAGATGTGGACACATATCTTCTGAATTATCTAGCATTTTGAAGCAAAACTGAGAAGAATAAGTTGGTTATGAAAGAAACAAGGAAAGGAAGAGAGGAAAAGAGAAAGGGAGAGAGAGAGAAAGTGGGGCAGGGGAGAGAGATGGCAGAGTGAGAGGAAGAAAAAGAGTAAAAGAGAAGGAATGAAGAAGAAAGAAAAGAAAGAAAAGAAAGAAAGAAAAAGAAGAAAGAAGAAAGAAAGAAAGAAAGAAAGAAAGAAAGAAAGAAAGAAAGAAAGAAAGAAAGAAAGAAAGAAAGAAAGAAAGAAAGAAAAGAAAGAAAGAAAGAAAGAGAAAAGAAAGAAAAAGAAAGAAAGAAAGAAAGAAAGAAAGAAAGAAAGAAAGAGAAAGAAAGAAAGAGAAAGAAGAGAGGAGAGAAGAGAGAAAGAGAAAGAGAGAGAGAGAAGAAAGAAAGAAAGAAAGAAAGAAAGAAAGAAAGAAAGAAAGAAAGAAAGAGAAAAAGAAGAAAGAAAGAAAGAAAGAAAGAAAGAAAGAAAGAAAGAGAAAGAAAGAGAGAAAGAGAGAAAGAGAGAAAGAGAGAAGAGAGAAAGAAAGAAAGAAAGAAAGAAAGAAAGAAAGAAAGAAAGAAAGAAAGAAAGAAAGAAAGAAAGAAAGAAAGAAAGAAAGAAAGAAAGAAAGAAAGAAAGAAAGAAAGAAAGAAAGAAAGAAAGAAAGAAAGAAAAGATAAGATGGAAATGACAAAAGATGGAAATGACCTCAGGGTTTTACACTGAATTTAACCAAGGCTGAAAAGGAGCTTAGCTGATGTGGTACGGCTGTTCAGCACAGGTACCTAAATACTGAGGGTGGGTGGTTTGATTATAAGAAGCATCTTCTGTAACCTAGCACACAGTGGTAAATTTGCTGCACTCTAAATTGCCTTTGGGAGTCTTGCCCTCCCTACCAACATGACTTACTGTCAGTTGCTGGTGGGCGAAAGCCTTGATCCTGTGTCCCATGGAAGTCAATGGGAGCACTGCCTTTGACATCAATGAGTGCTGGATTGCACCCCAGGTGAAAAACAATAGCTTTGCTTCTAGTCGGGCCAAATTGATGAATAAATCAGAGCCTTGTGTGTGTAGAGTCAGGGCTGGTTATGAGTGTCTCTTGTAGAGGCATTTTACAGTCCAAGTACGTGTGACCAAGGCAATCAGATTAATTATTGGATAAAGCTTGAGGCAAGCACAGAGTTACAGATACCAGCCAGAGAACTGTGTTACACAGGAATTTATTATACATACATTTAAAATATCAATCTCTTCATCTTCAGGGGTATTCAAGGAAGAAGTAGATAAGGCAATTCTTTCTGTGTGTGGAAAAAGAGATAGCAGATACTTATAGCTGTTTCTCTCTCTGGCACCCAGTATTATGTTCTAACATTGTGCTCTACTTACAATTATTTTTGAAGAAGTATGTAAGTTCTCTGGAAAGAGAACTGAGGGCATTTAATATTGTGTACATCCCCTCCACCAAATCACAATGCTTGAACTGTGGTACTGTGTTAGGTGTTTACAAACTGCCCTGCTGCATATAAACAATGCAGAAGCTGCAAAGGACAGAGTAAACATCACCATAGGCCCTGGGTGTCTGTGGCCAGTCCCTCCATGTACCACTGAGGTCAGTGGCAAGGCTTGTACTACAGGGTGCTGTGGAAATGCTGGGCCATCTGAGGAAAGTGCTTGCAACCTTGATTCAGCCTCAGCTGTTTTGTTCTAGTTTGAGTCTGTGTTGGCCCTTTGAGTGACCCAGTCTCCTCAAAGTTTTTCCTGTGTTTTGCATAATGGCTTTTTACAAATTTTTGAGGGTGGAGGGAATATTGGTTGACATAGTCTTTCTATTCAAAACACTGGGAAAATGGATCTTTTTTTTTTTTTTTTTTTTAAGTGACATTGTGGTGGGCATAGAGTGTTACTGATTTTGGAAAGAGGAGCTCACCAGGATGTTCTGGATGACCTCCTACCAGCTATGTTCCTTTGAACTCCAGTGAGCTGAAGTATCTAGGAAGAGAAGGGTCATAAAGGTAAAGGGGCAGGTGATGTGCCACAGCAGAGTGGCGCCAAAAACATGTGGACCTTCAAGATGCACAGGTAAGTCCCACAACAGCATCTGCAACAGCTGCCCCATACACTGTTAGTGAGTGGGTTAGGAGGCCCTTTCTGATGCATCAGCAGTAGGTCAAAGAAAGGCATGGAGAAAGTCACAGTTTCACTCTCTTGCTCTCACACTATAAGGTGATTTTAGGGACTCAGAAGGTTATAGTTATTCCAATAGGTTCTGGGCTTTTTAAGAATTAATGGGTGAAGGTTATTTGTCGCGAATTTCAGGGGAGGGAAGTCTATGTTGGCAGTATTTGTGCTACCCTTCAAACAAGAGAGAGGAGCCTATGTGAGAGATGAGACATGGCACTGTGCTCCAGAGTCTTCCAGCATTGTTTTGCTTCCACCTACGGATAAATAAATACCTCTGTGTATGGTGCTTTGAGAGAAAACTCCAGCTCAATCAGGGAAATAGTCTTTGACTTCCTAATCCACTGAGAAATGGAAATGCCTTTCTTTCTCCCTTCCTCTTCATTAGTTTATGTACATCAGCTCTCATCACATTTACTTGCGAAGAAGTGGTTTCAGTATGACTACTATCTTTGTAGCTTTTTCTATAAACACTTCAAGCCCTGTTGTATAACTGAGATGGAAGCTAAATAAGCATTCAAATGAAACAAAAAACCTCAGGAGATCTTGCTGCCAGGACGTAAGTTGTGTAGTCAGGAGAAAAATAGCCAAAGTAAGAAGCTGTGGACCATGCCTCATGCTAACAGAGACACAGGTGTTTCCCTTGACTGTTTTGAAATAAGACCTGAGCTGAGCCCTCTCCACATGGCTTCAAGTGGGAATGTGTCTTATTGCTCAAGATGCTAAAAAATTTCAATGATTTACACACTTCTAAACCTACTCTGCACTTCCACTGTTAATCATACACAATCCACAACAATGTCACTCTCTTTGTGCACCATGATGGAAGTATCTGTGTATCATATATTCAAATTACATTGTGTGCTTGAGGGAGCTCGTGATTCCCTGAAAACTTCTGTGGCGGCACAGTTTGCAAGCTCCACACGCTACCTGTGAACCACCTATTGTGTATGTGACTGCAAGCTTGAATCCCTGCCTGGGATTATCTGAAAACTCTGGAACTTGCCAGCAGGAAAATTTACAGCTAAACAATTATATTGTTGAAACTCTGACAAATCCACCCCAGTTTATGACTTTGAAAATAGGGCTAGGTGTGAGCAACTGAATATATTATACACTGAGGCATGGCCTCCTGGGGGCTGCAATATAGAATCTGTTTACTTTGACTGACACTTTTCATTTTTCTTTTCTTCCAGACATTATTGCTGCAAATGATATCTCTGCTCAGTATGGATTTGTTCCTCAAAAAACTGTTTGGATATTTGGATAAACATCTTCTGAACAAGTTCTTTTATTATATGATGATGATTTTTGGAAACAATCCAGCAATAATGCAACAGGCAGGCAACGCAATGAGTAAAAGCAAGCAGAGCTGCATTATATTGTTACATCAGATTACATGGAGCTGGGGTTTCCAGAACTTCTCTCCAATGTAAAGTAGTTCTAAAACCTCCCGATCTTCTGGACACAAAGGAGAGTAGATTTTCTTTTCCTCATCACTTTTCTGTAAACAGAAGTTTAAATCCCCCCAAATAAACTGGTGACTTCTTGCCAAGGGTGAAATAAATCTCACACAACACAGAATGGCATTTGTTCTACTTAGGCCCCCATAATCAGGCAGAGACATTCTTGCAAAGTACAACTACTCAGAAAAAGGAAGATTTGTTGTTAAAGCCAATGAGAGTACTTTCAGATAGAATCAACACTGGGTCATGCAGAGTGGCAGCATTTTTTTTCCTGCTATATTTGTACCAGAAATTGGAAATTCACTACAATTTTCTAGTTCCTTTAGAAATTCCAGCATCTCTGATGTTGAATGCCAGAACAGGTGGCAATGATTGGTGACCATGTTGTACACTGGTACATTAGCCTGAAGTGTGATTTTTTTTTTTCTAGTTCTATAGGAAAAAAGAGAAAAAATTCTTTTCCAGAGCGTTCCCTGACTGACAAATAAATCATTCTTCATCTCACTCAGGCAGGACCAAAGAGCACCTTTTAGATAAAGAGATGGCTGAGAAATGGCAGTTTTATCAATGTGGGCTTGAGTTGTAAAACACAAAGTATACCTTTTAAGTATAATTTTGTGAACAGAAAAAGTATATTTTGGTCTGATGCATGAATCTTTTATCTACCTTACTCCTGCCATTTGTATTTCCTGCCATTTGGGAATATCCCAAATGGTCTTTGCTTCTCTCTTTGTTGTTTTATAGTTCCTTTTGTATAGCAGCCAATGCTAACATTTCTTTCTGAGTGTGAAAGTTGCTTGTGGTTTTGATGTACCTGTACAGTACAGTACTTGCCAAGTACTCGGGGTGGACACTGTGCTTTCCGAGATCATTAAGAAAAAAATGTCGCCTGGTTCCTGTTGAAGAGGGGTTGAAATTCTGTGTTGAGATCTTGTAGGACGTGAGAAATGCAAAAGAGCTGCTGAAGTAACTTCAAAGCTCATATCCGGAGGGCAATTGAACTCTTACAATAAGCTTCAATTTCTCTAGTGACTTCATGACTACCAGTAACAGCCCTTGCTATGCAGCACATGGGGAAACAGGAATGCGGCACAGGGAATTGGGGCTCTGTCTAGACACTGCAAAACCTGCTATGATTGTTTCAAAAGATACTTGGAGTGGATCTTGGAGCAGCTTCAGCTCTACCTGCTTACTACGCTGTGGTGGAGCTCTTGCTTTGGTATGGAAAGCAGAGGTGACATAGGCTAATTTACTTTTCACTTGTCTTCCCTCTCTGATTCCCTGTGTGCAGGCTCCCCCTGGCCGAGTACTAGCAGTGTGCTCTGATCTGAGAGGATGTAGCCATAGGGCTGAAGGCACTGCTCTGTAACAAGAGCCTGGCACTCTATTTCTGAACTAAGAGATGTTTCCAGTTCTGCATTGTTATGCCTCTGTGTAACTTCTCCCATTAAGAGGGAATCCCTAGAAATTAAATTAGGGAAGTGCTGGTACGAATGCAGCACATGCAAAAGCTAGAGCTGACTAGAGGTTTAGACAATAGATTGCTTCTTGTAAATAAAAACGTATAAGTGTGTCATGCACACATCACATATTCACCTTTATTAGAGATCATAAAACTTTGGAAGGAGAGAACAAGAGGCAAGTCATTCAATGATCTTTTAATGCAGTATCTTCAACATACTTATTGCTGCATGAGAATTTTCAAGACTGGTCATGCATTCAGAGCTGTCCCTACCAGTGATCAGTTTGTGCTAAATCTGGCTGATGCTTTGCTGAGGACTGAAAAGAAAAAGACACTAAGCAGTTCCTGCGGCAGAAGTGGCTTCCTATTTTTGGCTTGAAGCTTGAGCAAATTAAAGCACAGGCTTTCCAGTAAAGGACTATTTCACCTGAAAATATTCCACTGTCTCAGCAAGTACTCTTCACTCCGAGTAACATTGTAAGCACCACAGATAATTTACTTCATACTGGAAAGAAAGGTAAAGTTGTACGTGAACTAAGTAAACTTGCCTGCTTGAGAGAAGTATATAGTTTGCTGGCTCACCCTGATAGTCATTTGCTTAGGGTTTTCCCTGAAACTTAGCTGAAAAAAAGAGACTTTTTTATTCCCAACTTGTGACCACTTCAGTCTCCCTACCATTCTTTCTTTTCCCAACTTCAAGCTATAGAAGGAGGAAAGATGGAATTAGGGACTATATGTAATTATCATTTATTGTGCCTGCTTCTCCCACAACCCACAGAAGCTCAGGCTTCATGAGTAAGTGGAATCAAAGTGGGGCCCAGTCATCACTGTCTGGTGGTTTTGAATTTTGTACATGTAATTTATGGCAACAGCTAGCAGGAGACACGGTACAATGATTTGCTGAGGATGTATGAATAGTGTATTGTTTTCAATATAATCCTGAGCGAGAGGCTATGGAGAATCTACGCAAGACCTAGACAATATTTAAAACCTGCCATTCACCCCAGAAAACCCCTCCTCACTTGGACATCCCATGTCAGCTCCTTAAATCAAACTGCTCAGACTCAGGGATGAAGTGAATAAATTATAAGCTTTATTGATTGTGTCTGCTCTGTGGACATTCTTCAGCATTGACTAAGCCATTCAAACTGTTGTCCCAACATGGATCAGGCTCCCCGTAAAACCTGAAATGGCTACTCAAGAGGGAGCCAAAATGTTTTCTTTTGTTGATCCAAGGTTCTGTCAGGGACGGTTTTGATCTCCACAACTTTACAACATCCATATGGTCAAGAATGAATTAGCTGGCTCCTTTCAGTGGGATACGGGATCAGAGTTTTCAATTGGACAGAAGCCCACTGTGATACAGTCTTTTTTGTTTTTTGTTTTTTTAAATTAATATCAGTGAATTTCTCATGGTTTTTGGAACCATGGAACCAGTTTGTCTCTCACTTGGTCTGTTCTCCCGTCTGTATGACTCTGTTGTCTTCAACTAAATCACTGGTATAAATGCATCTCAGACTTCTCTTCCAACTAATGGAGATAGTGCTGGTGGTTGCTGGTTAGGGGTTATTTGGGGGGAAGGGATTGTTTTTGCTTCTGCTTTAAAGCAAGGAGGTGTGGTAAATCACAGGCATCTTTCTTGGGATGGAGATAATAAATCACTCTTCCCAGGTGAAATCTTTTATTTATGCCTTGGGATTCCATTTCATTGAGGAAAGGTATGTTCTTTTGGCTTCAGCTGGGCTGCACTTTAGCAAGTGATTCAAATCAAGCTGACACTTATTAGTGAGCATGTTGAACACTTTGCTCTCAGGCACTTCACTGAGCTGCCACCATTTTCTATTCTTCACAGATGTTTGTTCTCCTCAGGTTTCAACTGGAAGCAAAATCACTGCCTGCTCCTCATGTCAGTGGGAAGTCAACTGCAAAGGGCAGCTTGATTTTAGAGACAATGGATCACTCCCACCATAAAAAAAACAAATAGAAGGGGAGATGAAATAATACAATCACAGATCAGCTATAATACACACCCAGATCATCTTGAGCTCATTCTTCCAGTCTGAAAGTGACCAAACAATCTTCTTATTATCATTTATTAGGTGTTGAGCCCTGTCACCACACTCAGTATTGCACAGTACACATTCAATAATAGTGGCTCTGAAGAGAGTATCAGTAGTATCATACAGGCGGTAAACTATTTAATTGCAAAGCACTAACTGTTATTGCAAGCTGCTGTTTATTTGAAAAAAACCAAAAAAATCACAACTAAATCTTGTACAAAAAAAAATTACACAGAAAAGTAGTTTTAGATGCTGTCCTTTTTCCAGGAGTAGTCTAAATTAATCCCTACACACACCATTCTTAAATTTTTTTTACAATGCATGCACTTGTGTACCACCCTGAGAAAGCATGATTCCGAGTCAAGAGCCTGCAACTAAGTCCTGGTGTCAGAGAAGAAGGAAGTAATAGCAGAAGTTCATTTATATAGCCTCTTGGTTAAATTTAGGTTTATTTGTGTCTAGAAGGAAGAGTAACATCTCAACTCACCAGATCACAGATAAGTGTGATGTATTTGCCACAGAAGAAAAAAGAGGCAGCAGGCCTAGAGAGCTGGTAAACTTTAGAAGACATCTTGAGCCTCTGCCTAGATTTGAGGTTCTGGTGGTATAGGGCATCTCTGCATGCAGGCTACATGTTACAACAGAGGGGTGGTTGCTGCCAGGTGTAACAATCTGCATGTGTCCAGGTGACCTGTAAGAAGTCTAGGAACTGTGAGACCTGGTAAAGGCAAGACTGTGCGGTCATCCAAGCTAATATGGCAGGGCTATTTCTTACTGCACAAAGCTTCCTGCTTGCTTTGTAACCTAGCATAAACAGTGGAAAGGAACTGCAGAGAAATGGAGGCTACCTGTTACAAAGACTTGACTATTTTCTTAATTCACTTTACCTCGTGGCTATCATGGGGCCCTTCCTACATGAAGCAGAGACGCAGCTTGCTGTTTCTAAAATGTAAACTTTGGCATCACTATCAAAGATTGAATGACTATAGTAAGGAATAACCACTACTTGTAGCATGAGTTAGTGTGTGCTGGAATTTGAAGGCTCAAGTCATATTTATACACAAAGAGGGATTATGTGAAATGCATGATCTGGAAAGGTGACCCTGCCATTTAAGCAGTTATGCATGGCTAATAAACAATGGAGGAAAAATGTCCCCTTTAAAAAAACAGGTTCTTTTCATTTAACATTATAATAATCATAAAATGGAAACCAAAGCTGCAAAGACAAGCATAGTGTGTTTGTGTTTCTTCGTTTCCTTAAACATTTTATTGTATTGCAATATATCCAATGTCTGTCTAATATGCCAAGTGTTTTAAGATATTAATATATCTACAAAATTTGTATGAAACAGTAACTACTAAACCTTTCAAAATAAAGTGTCCCTATCCTCTAGTGAAGGAGACAAAACTGCGAGACTATGTTGCAGGAGAGAAAGAGTACATTCCTCAGCCCACACTTTGCTGTGGAAGGTGCTAGCCACAAACTCTTTCCCCAGCAAAGTCACAGGTGAGGTAGCTGACTGCATGTGCAGTGATGTGAACCAGGAGGCTTGGGTTCATGGAAATCTTGTAAATTAATAGGAAGCTGAGCTATAGGGAATGCACTGTGGAGACAGTTGGAAACTGATCTGAAGAACTGCTAGAAATGGAAGAAAATGACTGACCAGTTTTCATGGACTTCTGTGATGAGCTTCTGCATATAGTTTTAGGGAAAATAGGGCAGTCAATAACTTTTAGGAATGACTGATGATTAGCTGCATGGCATATATGAGCCAAAATATCTTTACATATGATAAAATCAGCTGTGACAAAAAAGTAAAAGGATCCAGGGGCAGTTTCAGTCTTGGAAATAAATTGCCCTATTGTTTACTTTGAGGAAGCTTCTTTTTTTTAGATAATATCATTATAATCACGGGAGGTCCTCTACCACTTTCCCAATTCTGTAACAATACAGAAACTTATTTTTTAGTGGCTTTTTATTCTATCTTCTTTGCTATCTTCAGACTGTCAACATTCAGTTGAAATCAGTGAAAATATGTCACCAGAATAGGTTGTATCCAAACCTTGGAAAATATTGCAAGTAAGAGTCTATCAACTAGAAAAGAAAGTGCATGTTATTATGATCACACTACTGAGAGGTCAGTTCCTCTAAATCTTGACATTTATGGTTTTGTTCATGCTTTACCACTAATAGCAATGGCTGTCTATATGATTGTGTTGATAGCAGTATTATTTGAGAAGGAATTTTTACTGCCGAATATAAATATAAATATATAATTGTGTTCATTTTTTTTAATTACGTGTATCATAATAATGTATCACATAAAGTGATACATTATTAAGAAAGGTCATTGATTGTTCCCAGAATGTGGCAGTAAAATATATAGTATGTACTAAAATTAAAACTAGTTTTAGAGCAGTGTAGTGTGGAATAATGAAAAACAAAAAAAGATGCCAAAGTTAACAATAAATCTATGAATAGAAAAAGGAGCAAAATGGTGCCCTTTTATCTGATGATAGCTTGACTGGATTCAGAATTGAAGATGCAAACAGCTTTTATGAGGTTGTACTTGTTTTTGGTAAGGTAAGAACACATTGGTAGCCTGCAAAAAGTTTTTAAGGTTTTCATGACTTGATGAGAAAAAGGATCACTGAGATTATGGACCTACAAAATTTAGTGAGGGCCAGCTCCAATGAAAAATCATTGCTCCTAAGCTGATTGCATTGTTTTGGAAATACTGTATTAACTCTTTGAGGTCCTGCCAAAAAATTAGAAATAGGCTTTTTTCCTGCCAGATCAATAACATTTGTCTGCTTCAAAAAGTTGGCTCTCAATATCTCCCCATCCTCCATGTCACATTAAGGTACTAGATTCTACAATCCAGTTTTCAACAGGAGGTTGTACCCACTCAGTAACATGTGTGACCATTGTCATGAATCTGATGGGCTTAAGAATTTTTTATGGTGAGTCAGCAATCAAGACGTACATGATCTCAAAATATTTTGTAAGTCTTCCTAAATGGATATGATAGCTCTAGAATACTTTAAAAAATATTCCACATAACTTCCTAGCAAATATATGTTGAAAACCCTTCAAAACCCAATGCAGATTAGTAAACATTTATGAAAACAAAAACAAACTCTTCAGTTTCCTTTTTTGCTCGCCCTTTTATTTCATACAATAGGTTGAATGATTTTTGTTAAAAAATATGGTAGTCCATGGTTTAAATAGCATGTTTCATTGTTTGTCTTCTTTTCTGTTCTTGAGCTGATGAGATCCTTGCCACAGCTACAGCATTTGCTTACATGGGCAATGAATATTCAGAAATGTACCTTTTGCTGTTTAACACGACTAAGCAGCTGGAAGCAAGGAATTCAACCAGTTCCGTGTGATCAGCGCATTATCTGCAGAGCGTGTGGATAACACCTGCCAACTTGCATACACAAAAAAAATCACATTGTGAAGAGCAGCAGAAGGCCATGGCAGAGGCTACAAAGTAGCTCACAATGCAAGAACACAAGTGAAATCTTTAAAGTAAGGAATGGAGAAAGTAAATTGTCTGTTTCTGTTTAGCTTTTTCCTAAAAAAAAAAAGAACTTTTAAATGAAGTTGAAAAAAACCAAGACAGTGGTGAAATAAACTTTTTATTTGGTGGAAGTTCTGATGTCAGCACTATATTGGTAACTTACTTTTTAATGGTTGCTGTTATTTTTTCCAGTTGGTTTTGTTTCTTTTTCCCAGATAGGAAGACTTGAAAAAATCCTCCCCAAATTCATGGGCTATGCTGTGGTCCTGGGATTCCCAGAAAGATTTTCTGATGAGTGGAGCCAGCTGGCACTGCCACAGCCATCTGCAGCCCTGGGGCAGGTTGAGGGCACTCACATGGTGGGTGCCGTGGACACCGTGGGGCACAGCCAGGCTGCGAGCCACCTTGATGCCCCCTAGGAACGACGAGGGATGTCTGGGCCTGCACCAGGCAGTGGGGAACACCCAGGCCCTGGGAAGCAGCTGGAGCAGGGAATGGGGCTTAGGGGAGGTTTCAGGGCTATGCATAGAGCTGGAAAAAATGGCCTATTGACGGCTTTGTTCCTTTAAGATAACATTTTTGGGGTGGGTGTAGGGAAGTGGAATTCTTATTTCCACTCCATAAAACACAACAGCATGCATCCTTACATGGAAGGCTAGCTGATGTCTGGGCCATTGCGGTGTATCGCCAAGATTAAGAGCATAACGAGCTCTATTAAAGCATCAGACAGCACAGGGATAATTACAAGATCCATCATTATTAAGCAAGAAAAACAAATGTGTCTTATAAACCCTAAAGCTCTAGAGCAAAAATCACTCATTAATTGAGTGGGGGGCTTGGAGCAAGCTTCTCTGGAGGTCAGGATATTCTAGGTTACTCCATTACATGGTTACTGCACCTTGTTCTGAAGGGCAAGTACTCAGTGAGGTTTGTGCAGGATGAGATGGCAAATGTCTCTCCTCTATAATCAGTGTTCCCACTTCATGCACCTGCATTGAGCTGCTCTGTAGACTCCTAGGCTTGCTTTTCTGAATTCTGGTTTTATACTGAAAAAAACCCTTTCCTCTGACACTGATTGGTTTATTCCTCCCTACTCTGTCATCTTTGTCAGAGATGCCTTAACCCTGAAAATCATTCAAGTATTTGTGTAGAACAAATATTTTGCCATAGTAATTGATGGATTGCATGAAATTTGTCACAAAGTTGCTTTGTGACAAATAAGCAGCGTGACAGTATTTCTGTGTTTCCCTTGAAGCCTACTGTGCTGTATACTCACAATGGCATTCCTTGAAAATGTTGGAGATATCTTTTCTTATGTGAAGAAACTAACAAATACAGTCTGTAAATTCATCACCCATTCTCAGTTTGTGAGGCTTGAACTGAAAGGGTTCATCATAATTTAGAGGTGAATATGAGGAATGTCAGTGGAGTTTCAGGAGTGATGGAGGAACCTTTTTAAAAATGTTGGCATACACCTGACTCGGTCTTGCAGTTCAGCCTTCCTCTTGTCTTGAGAAGGCTAGCCAAAGAGGTGATCAGATGTACTTTGGCTTTGAAGAATTTTCTATTAGTTTTAGATCAGTGATTGATAGATGAATGCAATAGATTGCAGGAATGGGATGTCTGACTTGTCTTTCAGATATGAAATCATATGTTATAATCAGTTAGCTACCTGACTCTGCCTGTCAATATCAATGCTGCCTGCAGGTAAGGTCTGCAGTCATTCAAAGGTCCAACTGCAGTTCCCAAGAACCTTGGCTTTGCCTGCACTGCACACTAAAAGGAAACACTTCCAGTATCCCTGAAAGGCCCTCCTCTTTGTCCTCCCTAGAGTGCCTTGCCACCCTAGGGGATTGCCATTACTTTTGCTGTATCACCACATACAAGAAACTGTGATTTGTGTGGCTAGGGAGCAGTAGAAGAAGGAGCAAGAGATCCCAGATGAGGTGGGAGATGATCCTCTCACCCAAGGCAGTGTTGCTGTAGTCTGTGGTCTGGGTCTCAGAAAGGGAGACCCTCATAAGCCTGTATGCATTACTGTGTGGCACTCTGCTAAGCAAGCAGAAGAGATGCTGAGGTCCTGGAAGTCCTGGCTGTCCCCACTGCCAGGTTCCCTGGCTCTCCACACCTTGCTGGCATCACTGACAGACTCTTTCCTACCCCAGAAAGGTGGGGTGACTGTAGAACAGTATGCTACCTCTCAGCTTCGTGTCAGCAGCAGACACTACTCCTGGAAAGGATATCACATCCACTTTTGAAAGGACCATTGTCTCCATCTGGAAGCTTTTGATCGGCATAAAGGGTTCAGAGACCATTTTAAGCTAAACCTGACTCCCTCCCCAGGACCAGTCTGGAAGTTGTAACCCACTCACTTCTTAAACTTATATCTTCACCTAAGACCACATCCCACTAATTTCCTCTCTTCTGGCTCAGAATCTGGCTCAGAGGCACCTTCCTCCTGGGATGATCTTTCCCATATAACCCCAAATCTGCAACAATTCCCACCCCACTGTGGCCCAAAAGGCAACTCACACTTAATGGCACCCCAAGATTGCCTGCTCATTTGGGAGACTTCATAAAATAAACAACAGCAGTCCAAAACAAGAGAGAATATGTACCTACAGGTCAGTTCTTCTTAATGGGGCCAGCTGAGATTAGGTGTGATTCTCTCACAAGACATGAAGCACATTCCCCCTGCCACCCCCAACTTTGATGGAACCAGCTGCAGTGCTTCAGAGTTCGTGCAGATTAAATACAGATAGGCTATGGCCTGAGGCATACTATAGGGAATGTAAATTTAGGCCAAGTCTTGACCCCTGCAGGCATCTGAGAAACAAAGCATAATAACACCAGACTGTGCTCACAAAAATTGGGCATACAAAATGAAGGGACGATCCCAGGCCACAGATCCAGGCTCTGGGCTGTTCCTTTGTGAATCTTATTTTTTTTAAAAAAAGAGCCCACTATGACAACCTCTGCAAGGATGTAAACAAAGCACCTCATCTTGTGGGTGGCAAAACAAGGAGGGAAAACGCCCACCTTCCAACCAGTACGGAGACTTCCGAGGGACCCCAATGTTCACCACCCCTGCCTGCTCATCTCCAGGGCTGTCAGCTGGGTGAGCTCAGCCCTCCAGGTTCTTGGGGCATTGGTCACCACGGGCTGGGATGGTCAGTCATCTGATGAGCAGACATTTGCATTCCTCCTGCCTGATTTCCCTTGCCAGCAGCTCAGTGCAGCTAAGTTTCTTATCCCAAATACTTTACTGCTCTTCCTGCCGACATCTTCAAAGTTGGAGGCTTCAGTGTTATTTTTCTCCTTTCTGTAGTCTGTCAACCTTGCTGAGACACTCATGGGTGATGATGCTGGGAACATGCACTCCTAAAACAGGATTGCATTCCCACCCAGAACAGTTGTTCCTGTCTTTGACAGGGATAAATGCAAGAATAAGCCTTCTTATCTTAGCACCTCACTGGCCTCCAGCCCACTGGTCCCCATGAACTTGCAGTCCATATGACTAGCTTGGACAACCTTTCAAAAATTTGTGAACCTGCTGCTAATGATTACATGGAAAAGAGAGCTCAGGAGTTTTCCCTGGTCCTATTGCCCCCTTGCTAACATCCCTTAGACAATAGACAGCTTGAACAAGTTGTGATAATAATGTGGTTCTAGGTTCTAGGCAAAACATTGCTGCCAAAACTAGATGTTGTGGGTGTTCAGGGAGTTTGCTTCTAGAGCCCCTGTAGCCGGGTTTGTATGCAGAGGACATATATGCTGTGAAAATAAAGCTGAAGAAAAGTGAAAATTCACAAGATGTTCCCTTGCAGCGGTTGTAAACTCTACAAAAACCAGATAAAAGAGAGCAAGAGTAGTGCTTAACACACAGGACAGATAAGAGACTTGGCTTTCATCAGTGGCTTTGACTTGCAGCCTCCACGGATGCTTTTGAAGAGAGCATGTCCTGCTGTTGAAATGAGCAAGGGGCACTGGCTATAATCTGAAGGATTAGACGTTAGCCCAGTATTTCCAATGCAGCAGGATAAGAAGGATAACAGAATTTTAGGTACAGTTGTCTTCTCACAATTTCATGTCTTTCTGTATGGAGAAAAACGTTATCCTGTTGTATTTTTGCAGGCAGGACTCTAAGATATTGCAACGCTACATATATTTCCAGTGTTTACATACACTGTGAGCTGAGAACAGGCTTCAGTTCTCTGGAGGACTTTAGTGCTTGATGACATCTTTATTGTTATTATTACTCATTACAAACAGATTTCTGGAAGTGAGGTCATTCAATGGCAAACCCATCATGAGTGTTTCCCAAAAGGTGTGCCTGGAGAAACCTTTTGGATGCAACCAGTTTTTGTGAACAAGAAATAAATAGAAGAAGCTGGTGTTGCTTGTGGTTTGCAAAACCTAAAACTTTATCCTTCTCCTGTTTTCTGCTGCATGTTTCACCCCTAAATTAATTAAACACAAACATCCCAAACCTCTATGAATTTCCTTTAAAAATAGCAAAGTATTTATCCAGAAGTAGACCTCATCCTGAAAAAAAAACAAATTCTGGTTTGAAAATGACTCCTGATTTGCTTTTCTCTAGGACTTAAAATTTAGAGGATGTATCAGCCTGAAATGAACCAACGAACAGTGAACACTAACAGCAGCATTTGCAGCTCTGTTCTGGACCCAGAAGCTGTGGTTTCCAAATTAGCCCTCAACTAACACAGGTGAGCTGTACAGGCAAAAGAAGCCTTGTGCCAAACTCGACCCCGTTGATGTGGAGCTTTTTTTCTCAAGTTATGTTGGCTAAACATGTTTCCAAACTGAGTCTCCTTGTGATACTTGCAGTCTATTTCTAGCAGCTTAAAGGTTTGGCTCAGACCTCCGCAAACATAAAGAACAATTGATCATTAATTTCTGTTAATTGAGGTTCAAACTTGACATGGCTTTGAATTTTTCAGCAAAGTTTAATGACTTTTCTATTAATAGGACAGTTCAGAAATTTTTTTCTAGATCATCCATGAAAGTATAAATAAGAGAGACTTTTTTATAAACTGCAATAGCCCTTTTGGTATTTACTCCTAATATTGACTATTGTCCAACATCAGCTATGTTACGCAAAATTCAGCTTTTCTGATTAACATAATACTTCAATTTCACAAGTATATGGCTGCTTTTGATTACAAACAAAATACAGCAATGTCATCAACTAACTTTATTATTTGAATGGGGGACAGAAATCCGTATCTGCTTTGCCACTTTGGTTTTGAGGGTTTTTGTGGTTTATGTTGTCTCATACTTTCCTTGGCCTTGTTAAGGTGTTTCTCCCCCCCCTTTTTTTTTTTCCCCTGTAAGAAGGGGAATAGCACAGGAAACCCCCTGACAGCAGTAACTCCTTCCCACAAACCAGCCAAAAATTAAAATTAAAGTGAGATACCAAAACAGGATGTAATTTGCAACAGATCATATATATGCTTTGTCCAGTATGCAGTGAAATTTGATAAAGCTTGTCCCTATTCTTTCTCACCTACTTTTTTCATTGCTGAAATAGTTAATAGTAAACACACAGAATCATCTGAAAACTTAAGAGTCAGTGAAGAAAATCTCTTGTTTGAAGAATCATGTCTTCCCAGGGGTGTTGTTTTGGACTGTCTGCTGGCTTGAGAAAAGAAAATGGCATTGTTTTACAACTGAGTCACACGCTGAAAGTTAACTCTAATCTCTAGGAACTCAAGAGCTAAGTCAGTTTTTACTAATATAAATATTTAATTCCAGACTACTGTAGATAGTTTATATCAATTCCTCAACGGCTGCATTTTAATTTGTAGGTATAGTGAGCAGCACAATCTCTGATTACTTTGCATGGGACTGTATGCATATGCCAGGATCTGCTTTGTGATTAATAGGTCACAGAATTTAGCCCTTATTTGAGAGCAAGAGAACAAAAACCCAAGAACATCTTGGGGACACTGTGAAACCCATTGCAGTTTGTGTAAGAAAGAAATTATTTAAGAGAAGTGTTTTCTAACTGAAAGACCAGTTTACACCTTGTAAAATAAAGAGAAAATAAAATTTCAGCCTCAGAATGTTCATGGTAGAGGATTTTATGGGGTTACTTTGCTTGGCTATATTTTGCCTTTAGCTTCTCTCTACAGATACATTTTCTGTCACTGTCAGTTTTAGCTTGTCTCTTTGCTCTTGTTTTCGTCACCTCCCTGCAAACCCTGTGTCTCTGCCAGGCTCCACTCACCCTTCTTTATTTCTTTTGCCTGTTCCAGAAAAACTCCATTTCCATTACTCTCCCCCTCAAATCTACATCCAATATTTTTACAGACTCTCTTGGTCTTATTGTATGTTTTCTTCCAGACAACTGGTGGAACAGCATATTGGGGGCAGACATTTCTTTTTTTCTTTGACATGTCTCTCATTGCTTCCATTTATCACTGCAGATAGTACTGCCATCATTTATGTGTTGTGGATGAAACCATGTCTGAATATGTTTCCCTGTCTGCTTTGACTGCTTTTTACATATAGCATAATACAACAGCAATAAGATACTAAAGATATACTTTAATGAGCTGTTGGTCGTGTTGGGAAACCGATTGCTTTACAGTGATTGGTAATATTACCTCTGTTTTTCACATGAATGCTGAAAAGCTAACTTCTGAGTTTCTAGAAGCCAAACCGTGTTCTGAAATGGTAACCTGCATCTTTGTCCTTGTTCATCCTACCCAATTTCAGACACTTCTATAAAAGTATCTAATTTAGGGACTTCCTCACCACAGGCTGGCTCTGTTATAGACAGTGGAATGATAGCTGAGCCTCTGTTAGGTCTGAATTGCCCTTTGAAATGCCCAATTCTCTTCACCAATTTAAGATATATTTACTGATTTTTCTGAATTCTCTGAAAATTAAATGGTTGATACCAGGGTCCAGGTCCCCTGCTCCAGCTATCAGTACTGTTCAAAGACCAATACACATGAAGAAGGACCTATGAAAAGAAGGAAAGTGGAGGAGAAGGTCTGGCACTGACATGCCATTCTCCTTCAGCCAACATTAAGTGAGTTTGCTGAAAGAAAAACTGGCTTGTGAGTAAGTCTGTCTGTCATGTGAGCCCTAACAAAGAATTGTTACACAATCCAAATTGATTGTATTTTTTACATTTAAATAAGTTTGCCATTCAACAGAACCTGCAGTTAACACCAAACACTGTGTTAACAAGGTAAAACTCACTTGAATTTCTTTGTATCTTTGAAAATACCTGTGGAATTCTGCTTGGACAAATACATGTCAATAAACTCATTCAATGGCAAACCTAACAGGCATTTGTGTCAACAGGAATTTTGCTGGTGAAAGCATTAGAAAATTAGCACTGTGATGAAAAGAAAATAGGACAGACCACTTTTATGAAAAAATGGTGTTCAGTCTAACTGTTGGTATCCTCTCAAAAAAAAAAAAATCCCCAGCCTTTTGCTAAGTAACACAGCTTTCATCCAGAGACATGTTTACTCTGCTCTTTAGCATGGTGCATCTCTGTGTGATAACCTCCAGAAATGCTTTATGCCTGGAAAATAAGAAATACAAATTCTAGAGACTGACTGTATATAGGCAATCCTAAGATATTTCCCGTGTTTTAATATTAGTTAAATCAGCAAAGCCATGCTGTCTGACCCATCATGATGGTGAGTTATACTCCATTTAGAATGAACGCTTTCTAGTACGAACAGGAAAGTACCTAAGCTACTTGTTCTTAAGGGACAGTTGTTTTCTCATGGCCTTCACTTTGCATTTTAAACCTCTCATACAGCATTGCTCTGTGCCATTAAAGAGTTGCCAAGTTATACCACAGGGGAGGCTGTATTTCAGTGTTGGATAAAATGATCCCTTTACACAAATATCTTAAGGAACTACTCAAGGGACCAGGAAATACATCAGTTGCTTGGACAAGGTAGTCTTCAGTATGGGTTGAATCACTGGGGATGCTATAAAGTGATACCTATGAAGTAGTAGAAGGTTATCCACTGAAAGGCCTCAATCTTGCAAGGTGCTGAATGCTCTGTCATTGGTGAATAAGAAATGAGGATTTTTTTGCAAGTGTCTCTTAAATACTTGACATGTTCCAGGACTGCTCTGAACGCAAGTTTCACTGTAGAGTTTGTTAATCCTTTGCTAATATTTGGATATAGGTTTCAGCGATGCCAGCAGTAATGGAGTGTTAGAGTGTGTGTGTGTGTGTGGTTCCCCAAGTTCAGTTCAGCAAAATGTTCCATCAGCGTGAACTCTCTCAGACGGGGTGACTGCAGAAATGTGAAATGCTTTCAAACCCTGCACTGCTGAGCTTCTGTGAGGATCCAGAGGAAGTCTGAAAATTGGCAGTGCTCGCAAGTCTGAAATACCTGGGAGTGCATATAACCTTCACTGTCTTGAAACTTTAAATCTTAACACCTTTCAGTCTGTAGAAATTAAATTTCTGTATGATCAAGAGACATGTGAAATGAATTCAACACAAGAGTGTTATTATCATGTAACCAGTTGACAGGTCATAATAAACTGAGTCATCAATGACAATTACCTCCAGACATTAGTTAGGTATGAAAACAATTTTTGTTTTGCAAACATAAAAGATGTCCAGTGAAAGTATCATTTTTCCTTTTATGGCAAGAAAAAAGTGGACAAGTATTTGATTTACCTTGGTGGACTTGCATGGGACAGATTCCAGTTGCACTGAAGAAAGTTCATGGTGCTTTTCATCCATTTTTCTGCTGATCTGTCTCCTGGAATCCCGTAATGTTGGATGGCTCATGTCATCTGAAACTGCCCCTCTTTGAAACCACTGCTAATTCAGAACTGCTGGAATTTGGCATTCTCTGACTACGGCTGTTTTCAAATGTATTCAAAATCTCTAGGCAAATTCTAACTGAAGAATCTGAAGGTCTGTTCTTGAACCTCATATTAGATGTAGAAGCTGGTTTAAATTTGCCTAGAAATAAATCAAAATTCAAACTTTACAGATAAACCTTATTTCATGTTGAGCCTGGAACAAACCAGACCTTTTTTCAGATGTTATTGTCAGTAGATTTTTGTTCAGCTGTCCTAACAGCCATGATATTATTTCTTTACATCAGGCACAAAGCTTTTGAATGCATGCACTAGGACATTCATACTGTCACCAATTTAAATGGCTTCTGCAAGTTGCCTTTCAGCTGACATGGCATTTGACAAACAACTTGTGACCTAGAGAAGTCTTTATGGTAATGCCGACAGTATTTGCTGGCTGATCATTTTCATCTGAGGAATTTCTAAGAGTACAGTTCAATTGTTTAGTGTTTACTAAAACTCCCCAAAAGAAGCAAGCCACGTACAAAATTGGTGAAACTTCTCCCAGGATTGAATGTGGCTGACGACACCCAAGACTTTTGCAGTACTATATTATGTGAAAACTTCTCTGTTGCGTATTGTAAATCACAAATTAAATGATCCCTCTTGCTGATCAGTTATGTTTGTTTCTTCCATACTAAAAGCTCTGTATATGCCTCTTGGTTACATATATTTTACCACAGCTTATGATCCACGTGCTCAGTTAGAACTGAAGTTTCTACTTCATGGAAAGCTAGAAACCATCTCATTTTAAACAGAGACTAGGAATACCCAGAGTGGTAAATTTGATGCTTATTGTCGGTAAATATGTGCTTGGAAAATTAGGTCCCATGGTTTTTGTTGTGTGTTTGGGGTTTTTTTTTCTTCTTTTTTTGAAGCAGGAATGGCTTCCAGCTTTCCACACCAGAAGACAGTCTGCATTTACTGTTGCTACTGTAGCTCTGAATTCTGCACTGGATTGCTCCAGTGTGAGTTTGTGTAGCCATACTGCATAAAGCACAGGGGGTGCCTCTGCTACTTCCAGTAGCAGTAGCGTTAGTCAGAGACTACCTTTTCTCCTGGTAGTGGTAGGCCATGTCTGTAATAAAACTAGCCTAAATTACACTCCTGACATATGGCCTCCATATTCCCTTATATTCCCTAGAAAAAAAAAATACCCCAAAATGTCTGAAGCATGAGAAAGAAATAGTGTTTCATAAAACTTCGTAGACTAGTCAGCATCTTTTTTTTTTTTTTCCCTCAGTTAATAATTTCATATGGTATCTAAGCAATCCAAACAAATCTCCATTGAGCCAAGACACCTCCTTCCCTCTACCCTCTCAGTCCTGGTTGTAGTAGATGCTATGTAAATCCATAAAATAAAGTATCCTATTCTGCAAGATTATGTCTTAAATGACAAGAGAAAGGACAGAAAGAAGGAATTATTGTTATTCCAACTACACATAGAGGGAACAGAGCAACAGTATCAAGTAACTTGCCTGTCGTAACTATGATCAAGAAAATCAGAGCTGCTACCATCCATATAGCACAGCACATTGTATTAGTGTTTTTGCCTTTTCGTATATCAAGTCACTCATACTAGTTTTGCATGGAAGCCTATGTATCACTGCTGTGCTTAGAAGAACTAATTGGAACTGTGTCCTGCTGACTTCCAGAGTACAAATGCAGAACAGAAAAGGTCCCTGTCACACTGAGTTTGCAATCAAGCCCCCCACTAAGCCTGAGGAATAACAGTATTTTCTGGTGCTACCTAGAGTTCATTCTCGTGCCACTCAGAGTTCATTGAAAGCCTCAATTTTTATTCTAGTCAAAGATCCCTAGAAAGACAGCTTTATTCACTAAATTCACAGATCAATGCAACAAGATTTGCATATAGGCAAGTATATAAATCCTGCTTTGCAGTATATTTTCCTTCTCTTGAACTGTGAATTTTTAAAGAGTCTTGTGTCAGAAAGAGGCAATAGTCTGACAGCACTAGAAAATGAAGTCCTTTGTTTACCTGAAGAACAGGTATAGCCCATGCAGGAGCAGTATCAGCTTTCTCTGACTGTGTCCACCCATCTGGCAGCAAGCATTTCAGGAAAAGAGAAGACAACTCAGCCTGTATGTCTGTGCAGTCTTTGGCTGTCTTTCCAGGAGTTCAGTGTTGTCAAACCTGAGTCCAAACACCAGGATGCAGCCCTTCTCCTATTGTTCTCCTACGCTTTTTTAAAAAGAAAAATTTTTTAGAAATAAAAAAGAGAATAATCTTCTGGTTTCCATGCTTTTGGAGTATGTTTTAGTCACATTTGCAACCTTTCTGCAGCAATGAAAATAAAAACTTTTTTTTTAAATATGGAAATTTAAAATGCTCTCCTAATTGCAACCTTAAAAAAAATAGGGTTTTATGAACAGCATCAAATGCACAAGAGACATCTGTGAAGACTAACATTGTGAGTGCCACTTCTGATTCAGCACTTTTTCTCCTGAACTTGATCTAAGCACAAATGTCTATTTTGCATAGTTCATTGAAAAAAAATAAACAATTTTTGGTCTCCAGAACTAGGTTTGAATTTGAACTAGAAGCCACAGGGTCAGTACTGCACAATCCCACTGCCAGTTCCATAAATGAGATATTTGCTGCTGTTTCTTCTATCCCTGAAGGCATATTTTCCTAAAGGACTTAAAGTCTCTTCATTTTGTTTTCCCTAATCTTGTATTCTGTTGCAACTCACAAAGCCATCACTCTGTCCCTTTCTGAAGATCAGCAAAATCAGTTGTCTTAGTCAAAAATATACTCAGTTGTTCTCTCGGTGTAGCCTGGTCTGAAAAGGAGTCTGGTTAATTAACATTGATTACAATCCACTGGCTGCAAGTAAAAATTGATTGCCAGGATTCCTAATTTGAATGTCTTTCTGTCTGATTTCACTATTTCTGTGACTGTCCAATGAGAGAGACATGGACAGAGAGTGAATCCGCTTCTTAAAAGTCCCAGTCATTAGTAAGCTCCCATGTGAAAGACATCGGTGATCCTTCTGGTCCTGCTTTATCACCCCTGGGATGGTCATTTGTTAGCACAGCATCTAATTGCTGCAAATTGTCAGTGTGCACATTTGGACCCTGTTCAATGCTCCATTTTTTATTGAGAGAGGAGCAACGGTATTGATTTTGGATAGCCAGGGAGAATGCCAGGGATATTAGTAAGGAGCTCAGAGAACACAACAGATAAACTTTTATGACATGATGTCAAACTGGATTGCACAGGCATAAATGAAGAGGACAACATCTTCTGTAATTACTGCAAAAGTATACCATACATCTATTAGAAAAAGAGTACATTTCAATGAAAAAGAGACCTTGCAAAAAGCAGCATCTCAGAAAATTTGTCTAGCCAAAACAGAAAAGGGGAAAGATTTTAAAGTGTACCGCTGGAAATTAGAATGCACGATCCAGGAGCTGTATTTCTGCTGCTGTTTCACTGTGACTGAAACCTACATTTGTATAGACTGGTGATCCACTTCCACCCTCCTTTGAGTTTGGATTTCTGTAATCCCATGCAAAGCATTGACCATTGCCCAGTGAAGCTGATGCCAGCATGGGATACAGCACAGCCATGGTCCAACTCTTCTGAGTGAGCTTTGTCCTGGTCCTCCACACCAAAGGCAACTTCACTCCCATAAGGGTGAAATTGCACCCCCCCTAAAAGGATCCAGTATCCACCTGACCTACTGTAGTGTACAGAGTTACCATTACCCTGAATTTTAAACTAAATAGCAATTTAACCAGCTAAGTCAAAGCTTTCAATGACCTTCAAGCACTTAGTTCACAACCACAGGTGAGCTTGTGTATGTTAGACCATGGCTTAACTCACTTAGTGTCCTGACTTTTCTGTAAAGTCATTACACAACAGTTTGCTGTAAATAATTTGTGTGAGTCAATGTTAGAGCCATTAATTCAGAAGTTTTGTCTTCTTGTGTCTGCAGTCCCCCCTGATTTCTCACTCTATCTGCGTGGTGCATTATGAAAGTCTGTGTGAGTGGTTGTGTTTTAACTCACCAAGAATTACACCCATGAAATCTTGATAGCCCAAATTTAAGAAAACCAAGGATGCTATGAGCAAAACCAGACACGGTGTGTCTGTGGAAAAAAAAAAAAATTTCACTGTGAGGGTGACTTAGCACTAGCACAGGTTGCCCGGGGATGTTGTGGAGTCTCCATCCTTGGAGATATTCAAAAATCATGTGGTCATAGTCCTGGACAATTGACCCTGCTAGAGAAGGTTGGTTGGACCAGATGACCTCTAGAGGCCCCCTCCAACATCAGCCCTCTGTGAGTTGCAATTCTATGAGGCATTACAAAGAGCATAAATATCTTTGCAGCTATTGTGCAATTCTGTTTCTACTTATGAGTTCATTTATTTATTTGTCTATGAATTTTCTGAGTGAAAATTTTAAAGATATACATGGCTACTGAATGTCATTTCTGCATGGGATCAGGCACTTCAGGCAATAGCAAAAGGTGCAGGAGTTCCCTGAGGAATCCCCCTACTGACTGACCAGAACTTCTCCCATCTTTGAAATACAGGTTTAAACTCAGAACAGCAGTAGATGAATGGTGAAGACTGAAATGATGTCAACAATTTGTGTGGAGGCCAAAGAAAATACAAAGAGGCCCTCAATGGCTTCGTCTCTGAGTTTGTTGCAATGCAGCTGTGAGTAATAAGTTTGCTTTCTTTTCAGGCACAGTACACTACATCTGAAATAGTTTCTGAACTTAGCACACAGTTTCCTGACCATCTATTATTTTCCTTGGGGATCAGGAGCCTTTCAAGCATTGCAGCGAAGAGTTTGATCTGAGTATATTGTACAGCAGGGAAATGGGTGGTGGTCTGCTGGCCTGATCTCACAGGTTTGCAGAGATTGGGGAAAGTCACTATTTAGACATATTAATATAATTTTATTGCTGGCCCTATAATTTATTTTGACTCATCTGAACAGTGGCCAATTTTGTACTATTTTAAGCATGTGTGGAGAGAACTTATGCAAATACATAAGTTTTCTGTATGGGTGGGTTTAGAAAAAACTCAGTGGGAATAATGAGCTAGATTAAATCTTCTACAATCTGTAGAAGGTCTACATTCATAGCAGCGTCTGCCATTTTTAGGAGTTGAACATGGCCAGCAGAAAGGTGTCCCTTCATACCTATATGAAGGGCTATTTTATTAAAAAAAATATTCTAAGTATATTTTATTTCATGACCATGAAATCAGACCGATATTCTAAGCAGAAATGTTTGTTTATCTTTGTATTTGGAGTTTTCATTAGTTTCTTAACACATCCTGAAAATGACTAAGTAATTGAAATAACATCCCTCAATGTAGTGTGCATGAAGCAAATCCATAAAATAAAATCAGAAGTAAACAGTACTATGAAGCTGAGACAAAGAAAATATACTATTTCTGCTTTGAATTCTGAGTTGTGCTGCTGCTTCTAGTGGCATCACATTCTCCCAGAAAAGTGCACTGGTGGACTCGTCAGGTTTATCACCTAACAGGTTAAGAATCAAAGGAGATTTTTATTTCCTATATCAAACTGAGATATTCTTCCCCCCTCCACCACTTATCTCTGGAGAAGGCAAGTGTAGCCCACAGTCTAAAAACACCTGGGTGTTTTGTTCATTTAATTGCCCACTACTGCCAAGGCTTTGGGGTGCCTCTGATCCCTTCTATTTTCTTCCTGGGGCATGATACGGTTTTTGGTCCATTTGGTAGCTTTGAAATTTGCTGTGATGTGTTGCGGTATCTTGCTGCTGGTATGTGGAGCGGATGTCTTGAGAGCCTTTCACGACAAACCCCATCTTGTTTAGATGCAGTGGGCCAAGCTTGATGAATCAGGAGCTTCCTTCAAGAACTGCAAATCCACATTTTCTCCACCCTTTCTTCCAAATGCATAGCCCTTATTTGCCAGGAAAGCCCCTTGACTCAGCTCTATATGAAGGAAATTATAGGCCTGTGCATACATTTAGTCCTAGATGCCTGTGATGTAGGAACTGAAGGTTACAAAATCTTTGGGGCAGAGATTTGTCTTTTTCACTTGTGATGTACCCAACCTACAGCATGGTCAGGCATCATGTGAATAATATTGCTAAAAACAATGCAGACAGATATGACCAATATTGCTCTGGAGAGCAGAGAAAAATCCATTAAGTGATAAAGTGCAGGTAAAACACAGGTGCATATATGAGATCTGAATGTGGCCCAGGATCTGCTTCTTTCTGTGTTGTCCATCAATGTGGTGCCCATCACTATATTCTCTGACGGCCTCTCCCACATATCTCTTCTCCTCCCATTTCTCCCAACAGAAGAAAAGAGAGAAGAAAGAGGAATGGTGTCAGCAATGGGTGGTTTGATGATTACATCAATGCTGAACAAACATTAAGGAGTTTTGCTGGAGGGGTGAGTAGGTGAAATAAATTACCTGACAGCTGCCAGATTTCCACTAAAAGGAGAAAGTGGCCACAGCCACTGCACCATTTGTTCTTGCTGAGAACCAGGAAGGGAGACATGACTTGAAATGAATGAGATGGTAAAAATCATGAATTATAATTATCATTGTTACATGGAAGCAAATTTGCTACACAAACATGAAAAATATAGTTCTACTGAGTCTTACTCAGTTACCTGTAAACTAAAAATACTGGCTTCTTGTTTTTTTTCTTTAGGTTTAAAATAGAATTGCTGAAATTCTATTCTTTTTTTGGTTATTGCAGTAACAGCCAGGTGGCAGAAGAACGGATTTCCTTGCCTTATGTTGACTGTTAGTACAACGGTTAAATTAATCCAGTGGCTGGGATGATTTAGTACTAATGAAGGATTGAAAGACTGTGAGGAAAAAGTATTTTGGGGAAAAAAGTAAAAGGCTTATTGGGAATTTTGGTTAGTGAGAGAAACAAGGACTAAAACCACAGAGGCCAAGAAAAAACATCTGCAAAAGTAGAAGACAAGACATATTGTCCCCTTCTGCCACTGCCAAAGAGCTTGAAAAGGAAGGAAACAATTCTGGCTAGGAAGTTCAAATGGATCATTTCTCAGAGAAAAGACACAATCCTGGGATCTACTCAGAAGAAAACAAGAAAACAAAACCAAAAGCAAAACCCTGAGAAACACTTGAATGTGGTGAAGAGCAAAAAGGCATGATGAGTCAGGTGAAAGCCAAGTGCGATCAGGGATAAAAGCTGGAGCTATGTGAAATTCCCAAGATTTGGTTGGCAAGAATGTGGGTTGTAGATAGACTCGAGGTGCTTTGAATTCAATGTTGTTTGATCCTGAAATCCTAAGAAACACAAATTGAAGTAATTTCTACTTAGGAATGAAAGCATTCACATCAACCCTGTAGATCTTCAGTTTCTGAATAGCTTCTAGGATCTAGGCACCCTTTCCCCTCACTTGCCGCTGAGCAGTGCAATCCAGACTCCAGCCTGTTCTCCCCAACTGGCTATTCTGAATGTTTGCAATAAAAGTTCAGAGTGTCGTCTGTGAGAATAAATGCGTATCTGGCATAATCTCCACAGCAGCAGTAGGTTGACACCTTCACCAGCTGGATCTTGAGCTTGCACAAAGTCTCCAAGTCCCAAGAATATCTCCTACACTTAGTTCATACTAAATTTTCTATGATCTATACAGCTGAGGGGCATAATTAAGGAAGTGCATACATTTAATTGCAAGCAATATTTAATTAAAATATTAGTAATAAATATTGGTACCTTCCTGCACAACACATTGGATAACACAAATTGCTTAGCATATTTTAAAAATGAGTGAGGATGTATCACAGAAATTACTACCTTGTGAAAGCTGTTTCTTGTACACATAATGAGCCTTTCAATAACTGTGTTTATTAATTTTACAGAATTATATTTCTCTGTCATTCTTTATATTTCTGTATTCACTGTGCACATGAAAGTAATGCTGCTATATGTGATAAGAATTTCCTTGAGGAAGGTCCTATTTAGATTCAGGAGTGATTTTGAAGTCTAGATAATTGAAAATTATAAGAATTTTTCTTATGTAGGAAAAAAACCGAACAGAACAAGGTCAGTGTCCTAGAACTGGGCAAGTCTTTTCCTAAAGCAAAAGGAAAGAAGAAATTAAAAGTTTGTTATAATGGTAACTGCAAGCCTGGAGCTTGTCAGTTGGAAGGACTATAGACTCTGAAATATCTTGAGATATCAGGCCATAAGGATTTTACACATTCACTTCCAGCATTTTGTCAGCACACGTTAACAACCTGTTTTTGTTAATGAATGTAAAGGATTTTATATGTTGTTCTATCCTTTGGATGCCAAAGTTCTGGGTCGTTGGTATCCTGATAAATAGATAGATGTCTCTGTATTCAAAAAAGTGGGTAGTTTAAGTAAAATGGAACATATATTTTGAAATAACTTGAAGCAACTATTTCTTTTATGATTTATGACATCTTCACACCAAAGAGAAAGAGAAATGTGAGTGAGCTGTTTGCTAGTCACACCAAATGTTCCTCTCTGGAGAATCCCCAGCAGGAAATAACTTCACTTGGCAAAGGAGTGGGTGAAGGCAAACTGATACAGGTCTCAGGTAATTCTCCTGTCAGGAATATTTACCAGATCATACTGAAAGTTTCATTTGTGACAGGGGTCAGGGCCAGATTACTTTGAGTAAGGGGTAACCTGCCTCCTGGTTGCTGCTTTTCCTCTGTCACTGTTATGTGGTCTCATGTCAGAGACAGTAGATGTTGCTCCCAAGGATGGATTAGAAATGCACCTTTGGACCTAATGAGCCAAATGATTCCTTTGCCCTGCTTGAAAAGGTTGTGAACTGGCTGTCTGGAGAGGCAAAAGGAAAGTGAGAAAATCTGAAGAACAGATTGGGCAGAGTGCAACACTTCAGAACAACTCTGAATTTAGGGAAGACAAAGAAGAAGATTGGACCAAGTTTTTCTGTATTTCTGTTAATTACTGTGTGAGCAAAACCAGATGCCCTTGAAGGGCTGAGTTTGAACTCTACAGTTTTGTATGGACTGTCCTTAAAAGTGGGATGGGAATGAAACCTGCTGTAAGATCCATTACAAAAACTTCTGGAAGTGTTATGTTTTTATAAGATAAAGATTGACATTTTTATGCAAGAAAATGTGGTTACTAATGTTCTGACCATTTGTAAAAGTGCCCTCTTCTATAAGTTAAATGCTGCCTGTCTTCTCAGATTCTTCTCTCATATCCACTATCAGACTTCCTCTCATCTTGCCTGGGCTTTCCCTTTATATAGTACATCATACCCTTTTCTATGAAGCAGCTCCTGCCCCTACTTGTTCTTTAATGAGTACTTTGTGCTGTATGCACACAGTCCTTAGGGATTGCTCTAAACCCCTTGTGCACCTCTAGGAAGAGTTTCAAGATGGGAAACCTTAACAGGGAGAAGCTGAGCAGAGGCTTAGCTAGGTCTGTACAGTAGCTCTCTACCTCTAGCTGGGGCTTCCCCCAGAGCAGGCAAGCATCAAAACAGCATATCAGATATACCTGCAGGACCAGCTATTCACTCTTTCACAGCAAATGACTGACTCACTTGTTGGGATCCTAAGCTCAAACCTCAAATTAGTTAAGTTACAGGAAAGAAAATTAGTTAAGTGACACCAAAGAAAATGAAACCAAGTTCAGATTTGGATGTCTGAAATATATATATTTAATATGCTGTGGTGGTTTGACCTTGGCTAAATGCCAGG
Source organism: Strix aluco (assembly GCF_031877795.1). Taxonomy (NCBI): domain Eukaryota; kingdom Metazoa; phylum Chordata; class Aves; order Strigiformes; family Strigidae; genus Strix; species Strix aluco. The sequence continues at coordinate 35,503,878 of NC_133971.1, forward strand.
TACTCACCAAGTCGCTCTAGCACTTCCCCCCCTTCCCCTTTTTTTCTCAACAGGGCAAAGAGGGGAAAGAAAATAAGATAGGAAAAAAAACCCCGACCCTTTTTTTTTTTTTTTTTTTTTTTTTTTGTTAATATAAGCAAAGCAAAGGTCTGTGCACAGAAGCAAAAAAGAAAACAGATTTATTCTCTACTTCCCATGAACAGGCGATGTCGGGCCTTCTCAGGAAGCAGGGCTCCAATACGCGTAGTGGTTGCCTCGGAGGACCAAGGGTGACCCCACCCCCTTCCTCCTTTCTCCCAGCTTTATACTGAGCAGACGTCATATGGTCTGGAATATCCCTTTGGTCAGTTCGGGTCAGCTGTCCTGGTTGTGTCCCCTCCCAAGATCTTGCCCACCCCGTCCCACTGTGGGGGAAATGTCGGAAAGGGCCTTGGTGCTGTGTAAGCACTACTCAGCAGTAGCCACAACACCAGTGTGCTATCAACACCCTGCCAGCTCCCAACACCAAACACAGCACCATGAGGGCTGCTATAGGGGAAAAACAATTCTGGCTCAGCCAGACCCAGTACATATGCCAATATACACAAGAATGGGGTTTAAGAATTTTGAAAAATATAAAGATTCTCTAGTTTCAAGAGATTTTGCTGCATTTCCAATAACTGCAAAAGCAAAAATCACAGTTTCATATTCCGTGATAGAAGGAATGCATTTAATTAGACATGTCCACCTGGTGCAGTTTGTAGGGCAGCGACCCCATGGAACAAACAGTATAGGGTAAAATAAAGACCAGCATAGCTAGTTAACTTTGCACTAATGCTTGTCAAGTCTGGAGTGTGTACCTGCAACCAGAATGTTCTTTTGATAGCTTTCATACCAATTAAAAAATTACAGGTATGCAAACTGATCCATTTCACTATTGTCTTGCCAAAACTGCCTCTTCATCTGACATTCTATGCAAAGTTGGAGTAGCTAGGTTAAAAGAAAAGGCCTTATTTTAAGGAAAAAGAAAGAAGAAGGAAAAAAAAAAGAACCTCCCCACAGTCATTGAACTACTCTACTACAGGCTGTTTCTTCACTGCAAGTCAATCTGTTGAAATCTCTGGATGATGTTTTCTCTTCCACTAGGGTATTCTGGAAGACAGAAGTCTTAATTGACTTCAGGTCCACTTTTCCCCATTTCAGCAGTCCTTTTCCTAGGAAAGACTGAGTACAAGCTGAATAAAGACTCGAGGATTTTTCATGTGTTAATGATGGCAGCTGTACTAGCCCAGCTATCTGTACCACCAGAAACAGGATGGCAGTAGCTCCCACCTAAAGTAGTCAGAAGAAAACAATAATGAGCTTCAGATTTTAAACACACTCATTAATTCACCACACTAGACTGGCTCCCAAATTTTGGCTGATGACGGCGATGGAGTAGGGTGTGATAACTGCACCTGACTTTTTCTCTACCATTTCCTGCTCAGCTCCTGCTTTGATCTCTGTCTCTGAATATAATTATGAAGCCTGAATCAGAATCAGGCTCTCATTTCTGCTGCCCCAACTTGCCCTCTTCTCTAGGTCTTAAGGAAGACACTATGATTCTCAAATACTTGCCTTTTATTTTTAGTCAAATAAAATGGACCACCTGCAACTTCAGATTGCTTTTTTCTTTTTATGACCTGCTTTTTATTATGTAGCCAACATACCCCAAAAGTACCCAGTAAGTGCATATAAAACATAATTAATCTTCTGAAAGGAATGTATCTTCTTTGCCTGAAATTGTTGCACCAAACCCTTAGGTGACATACACTGGCAGAGTTCCACTGAAATCAGCCCATCTATCTTCATTTACAACACTTGTATGTTTGGCCTAGTCCTTTTGCTCTCAGTGATAAGTGCACACTGAGCTGTGTCTTCAAGACTAAAGGAACTGGTTACCAGTCGGGGCCAATTAGCATACCTCTGTTAACTGAAATTAAACCATCCTGATTTACAGCAGCTGAACATTTGTACTGCCCTCTCTCCCCTGCTGCAGCAGATATTGTTTCAATATTCAGCATTTAAAAATATACTTACTATGGAAAAACATATTTATGTGGCAAAGATATTTTTCTAAGGCTTTGCACTGACCTCAGGAGGTTAGGACCTTGAAGTCCTATGTCCTACATCCTGTGCTCTACATAACAGGTATAGTAATCACTACTAGGTTACATAGGTGTATTTAATTATGATAACTAGTTCCTGTTCACTGAAAAGAGAGCAAAGCTGAAGAATTACCTACCAAAACCCAAAGGTGCTGTTTCTCTTATATGCAGTTCTTGAAAAAGATATGACAATTTCATCACTGTAAAATTTTATTCAATCAGGACTAAGAATAATAAGGAATCTTACACTAATCAGGACATGTACATCTATACATATGTATACATACATACATAAATACCAGGTCTCAGACTGATCCTCCTTCTAAGTTTTTCACTAGCCTAAGTACAGCTTAAAGCAACATAAGCAGGGACAGAATCATATATCATACCTCTAATTTTAGAGCTTTGGTTTTGTAAAAAGAATTGTCAAGCTTGCCCCAGACATGTTTGTTGACAAAGAGCTTAGTGTTTCATCCTTTATTAACCAGAACATTTTACTGTAACTGATTTCATGTTACCATCATAAAGAGCACACATCAACTGCTTGTGCCTAGCGACACTTATAAATTCTTCTGGGAGAGTTAAGGTTGTAAAACAAGAACATTAAGTGCATGCATAAAAAGCACAAGCCAACTGTTTACAGCTCCTACATAAATGTCCTCCTTATGTTTCCTTTATTTTTTTATTAGAAAGTGACAAGGCAAAGGTCAAGTACCCAGCATATGCCTGCCATTGCTGACTATTGAACCAGACCAAACTAAGTTTAGCTAATCCTCAATACTTTCTATTGTAGAGAAGGGAAAGGGCATGAAGGAGCAAATCAAACACCTATTTTTCTTCTGGAGGTTTAAGAAAATTCTTCAGATGCCAGAAGCCCAGGCTTAAATATAGTGTCAGGCAGAAGCACATAATCATGGCCTTCAAGTGGAGTTTCTCAAATTTCACAATGACGTGATTAAAAGCTTGAGCTGTTATTTATGGACAGATTAGATTATATTTGCAATATCACCACAATAAACTTACTTATAAAATAATATTAAACATTTAAAAGACCGTCACTATCCTGTTATACTCACTTTATGCCACTGTAGCTTCACTGACCTTTTAAAGACAGAACTCTTCATTAAACAGTTAAGCACAGAGTTAAAGGGAAAGCATTTCCATCTCTTTTCTCTGAAGTGACTGACTTTGAAGTTTTGTAGTGCAAAAGATACAGTTCACACTGGAGTCAAATACTCACCACAGGAACTACTGTTCTTACAATAGCAGAGGGTGTGTTACAATGGAGATTTGCTGAATATACAGACTTTTTGAACACAGTCAATACACGGTGTTCTGTTAACAAGTTGATCTCTTCCTGGAGTCATCCTTTAGATCCTTTATTACAGGAACTAGTGCAAAAGAGTTTCACTGAAACAGGGTAATTCCTTTGACAGATGTGATAACAATAACTATATTTTCTTTTTTGATACATGGTTTTTGGTTTCACTTCACATATCTGTATTAAGGGATTTTTTGATAGGCATTTTATTCTACTACTAAATCTTAAGTTGGGATCATTTTGTAATCAGTAGCATTTCAACCTGACAGAAACAGCAGAGAACCACTGAGAAATAATAAGACAGGCTTCTGTAGGCATTTCACAGAAGTTTCTTTAAGTACTTAGTAACTGTTAGATCAGCATGTAAAGCACACTGAAAGGCTCCTAATTTTCATGCTCCAAACTGTCTCTACAGAGCTGTTAAATTTTCCCAATGAGGAGTGATACGGAGATGTTCTGACTGTGTTTCCATAGATATTTCCTTAAGGAAATGTTTCTATTCACCAAATCCATAGGGAGCATTTTAATAAGAGAGATTCCCCCTCCAGCATGATCCATCAGTAAATGACAGTGTGATATTAGTGTTGTTTCTCACAACAAAGATGTTTTGGATTTTCTTTAGAAAAGCAATTTCACATTCCTAACTTTCTTCTAATCATCCTGCCACTTCTCAAAAAGGCCATGTCCACTTTTTAGCCATCTCTCAAGTCCACTCTGCAGCCCACCTGTGGATGTTTCTCTCTTTCTTAAAAATCTTGGGGAAAAAAGACTCTATTTTTTCATACAGTTTTAATAGTTCTTAACAGTTATAGCAATATGTTGACTGTAGTATATGTGTGTCATTTCACCATTAGATAATTTCTATTGGTAAGGGAATGAGTCTGAAATTTGGCAAACCAACTTAGTTTTACACACACGCATGCATACACTCACACATACTCCTCCATGTAGATGCATATATATCCACAGATATATCCTTTTTCTATTCACAGTTCCCTATTGAACTTTATGATATTTAAAGAGTCACGATAGGACAGAATTACTCAGTCATGGGTAAGCCCAGATGTTAAACATGGCTGGCCCAGGTTCATTTAGTGCACTTCAAGCTCTTTCGGACCGACCATCTGCATCACTTCGATATTTTAATTGAAAGTAAACACCTTACTCTAATTTTACTCTGCTAGGAGAGTCAGTTTCTTTTAGAAAACTAGTGCCAATGGCAACCAAAGAGCAAACTGTAGCTATTGAGAAATTTTATCAATGACAACCACTCCTTAAGAAAACACAGTTGCCACCCATTAGTACAATGCAGAAAAATTAGCTGTAACAATGTAGCACCATTAAGTTGCTACAACAATAACCAAAAATGGAAATAACACATACTCTCCATCATTACTATAATAGCAACGTGATTCCAAAAAAATAAAACAAACATGTTTAAGAGCCAACACTCACAACACAGAGAGGTTTCACAATGGAATATTGAATTGCACTACTACCTGCCTTGTCCTAGCACTAGTCATATTCTTTAAAACCAAAAATATATGAAGAAATGGTCTGCCCTTTTTTCTTTTCTTCTTTTCTTTTCTTTTCTTTTCTTTTCTTTTCTTTTCTTTTCTTTTCTTTTCTTTTCTTTTCTTTTCTTTTCTTTTCTTTTCTTTTCTTTTCTTTTCTTTTCTTTTCTTTTCTTTTCTTTTCTTTTCTTTTCTTTTCTTTTCTTTTCTTTCCTTTCCTTTCCTTTCCTTTCCTTTCCTTTCCTTTCCTTTCCTTTCCTTTCCTTTCCTTTCCTTTTCCTTTTCCTTTTCCTTTTCCTTTTCCTTTTCCTTTTCCTTTTCCTTTTCTTTCCTCTCCTTTCCTTTCCTTTCCTTTCCTTTCCTTTCCTTTTCTTTCCTCTCCTTTCCTTTCCTTTCCTTTCCTTTCCTTTCCTTTCCTTTCCTTTCCTTTCCTTTCCTTTCCTTTCCTTTCCTTTCCTTTCCTTTCCTTTCCTTTCCTTTCCTTTCCTTTCCTTTCCTTTCCTTTCCTTTCCTTTCCTTTCCTTTCCTTTCCTTTCCTTTCCTTTCCTTTCCTTTCCTTTCCTTTCCTTTCCTTTCCTTTCCTTTCCTTTCCTTTCCTTTCCTTTCCTCTCCTTTTCCTTTTCCTTTTCCTTTTCCTTTTCCTTTTCCTTTTCCTTTTCCTTTTCCTTTTCCTTTTCCTTTTCCTTTTCCTTTTCCTTTTCCTTTTCCTTTTCCTTTTCCTTTTCCTTTTCCTTTTCCTTTTCCTTTTCCTTTTCCTTTTCCTTTCCTTTCCTTTCCTTTCCTTTCCTTTCCTTTCCTTTCCTTTCCTTTCCTTTCCTTTCCTTTCCTTTCCTTTCCTTTCCTTTCCTTTCCTTTCCTTTCCTTTCCTTTCCTTTCCTTTCCTTTCCCTTCCCTTCCCTTCCCTTCCCTTCCCTTCCCTTCCCTTCCCTTCCCTTCCCTTCCCTTCCCTTCCCTTCCCTTCCCTTCCCTTCCCTTCCCTTCCCTTCCCTTCCCTTCCCTTCCCTTCCCTTCCCTTCCCTTCCCTTCCCTTCCCTTCCCTTCCCTTCCCTTCCCTTCCCTTCCCTTCCCTTCCTCTCCTTTTTTCTTCTCTTTTTAAGAAGCCTTAATTCCTGTCTCAGCTCTCACAGGCTATGACTGCTTCTAGGCTAAATAACTTTGCCATCTGCAAGGTCTCCTCCTAACACAAGAGATGTCAGTCACATGTGTCTATCAGGTATTAAATTATATTGTAGCTACAGAAATCCACAGGATGATTCACAAAAATACACCCGTAGGATATTACTGTAGAATTAATTATAGACCTATAGCATTTTAGAAGAACACCTACCTAAATCTTAAGCAACTATAGCACCCTGCAAGTTCTGTGATTCATTTTTGTGAAGAAGGGTGTATATATCTCACAACAGTGGCTTTGAAAGCATGGGACACAATTCTATATCCTTGGCATGTCTCAAATACCTATTGAGGAACAGGAGTCTTTCTTCTGATAATGATGATAACGATAATTTAGCTTTTATTTTCATTTTTTGGATGTCTCTAGGGAAAATGGCCGTTATGTGTTCCCTGTCTGCTGCATTGCTCAATTCCTTAAAAATAATTACTTGTAGAGAATTAAATTCTTCTTGCTTTTTCCTGTGAAATATACTTAGTCAAGAGTTCCCACCTCAAACTGTGTCATTAAGTTTTCCCTCACTCTTCATAAGTGTTTTCATATGCATCCATTTTGGTTTGTGCTGGTAGAAAAACCTGAAGCTGAAGAGTCAAAGTCCATCAAGCAGTTTGAGAGAATCCAAGTACCATATTATTTTTAAATTTACAGTTGTCCTCAAGACACAGTTCCCTGTATATTAACTCTGTATGTACACATACAGATGGTTAAGGATATTTACGGTTTTGCTGAAATACAATATTGCATGATAACAAAGAACACATATCTTAACAGACAAGCACCTGCTGCTAATATTTTGATATAGATACAGTCATGGTCTTTCTCCTTTGGTAATATAAAAGACCAAAATACAAACTAGGAGTGATCTTCAACTGATGGTGACTGCCAAAAATACCATTATTATCCTATCCTAGCTCATCATTTTGAAATGGATAGATTGGAAAAAATCACAGGACAATATTAGTCTAAATACTGATGTCCTGACGCACAATTGTTCTGCAAAATGAGATTAAGAGATTCTGTGCTCTGGCTTGTAGACACTTAATTTCTGATTAGATGACTGGAAGAAACTGTTATGTTCAGAACTGTTGACTGGAAGAAACTGTCAGAGTGTTGATGTTTTCCAGGGACTGTGGCTCCACAATGCACGTTAATTCTATTTGGTTTTGTGAGAAAACAAATGGGTCGCGTGTACTCCTCTGGGGAGTTATGAGGTTTACTTGCCATTTTGCAACTTTCCTTACAAAATTCAGTGAGTGTTGACATATTAAAGGCATAAACAAAGCCTGGTTTCATATGATGACAAAGGTGCTCAGTAGTCCTGAAAGTGAATCTTGTTGACTTCTCTAGCATGGAAGTCAGAAGAGGTCTCTGTTTACAAGTAACCACCCATTTCAATTCTTACCTTCTCCATCATCATGTTGTCTTTCCAAATCCTACATCAGTTTCTGAGGAAATGCTTTGAAACATCTATCATTGCTCTGAAAGGACCTTAGTGCCTGAACACAGATTTGTAAAGCACTGAAATGATATTCATTAAATAAGGTGCCAAAAAAAGAAGCAAGTAACTAATCAAAACCAACTGAGACCCCAAGTATAACCCAATTCTGAGCTGCAATTTAGGGCCTGAAGTTACAGCCTAGGAGATTTGAATAACAAAGATTCAACTTTATCTGTAGGAGGTAATATCTTTGGTACCCAGGAACCTGAGTGTTCATTACAAATCAGACCACCTTTTCTGACCTGCCCTCTTCAGCAACTTAAAGAGAGGCTGGCTCCATGTTTGTCTCTTTCTACTGACAGGGAGATATACAAAATGTGCAGTGATAAGGTCCTAAATTTCAGAGAATAAGCCGCACATCAGGTTTCAGTGTGGAATTGCTTCTGTGAGAGCATTTACACCTGGGGATGTTGCAGTAACTGTCCCTTCCCAGCCACCCCATGAGGGAACACCTAAGCCAGAAGCTGAGGAGTAGCTGTGCTCTCCATCTGCTTTTCACTAGACAGCTGGAGGGACAAACATAGAGAAAGGAGTCCATTGCTCCTCTCCAGGATCTACACTGACACAAAAATTCCTCTGCCATACAGTGCCCTGGGAGGGGTTGTCAGCTGCAGACATGATCCCTCTTGGAGTACCCTCTGGCTATCAGCCACATTCTTAGCATAGTGAGCCACTGACAGCTATCTGGCCTTTATACATTAGTGTTGGACAACGTGTAAAGACTAGACTTGTTGGATCATACATTTTGTTCTATTATTCCAGTACACCAAAAAACCCCTCATAAATACTTATTTGCTTCCTATACTGCTTCCAATAATCACAGATGCTGCAAAGAGAAGCTGCCATCAAGAAAGCTAAGAAAATAGCAAAGGATTTTGCTCTCCACTGGAGACAATATGATACTTGGGGTGTTTCTCATTAAAGAAAAGGTGCATGTTTTAAAATGTGTCAGCAGCTGGAAAGATATGCACCTTTAAAAAGTTGTTTTCAGAAGGTGATGGATTTGCTTGTAAAGGAATCACTTAGAGAGAGGCTCAGTGTAGCTTCAAGCTAAACCAGAGGGTGAATTAGCTTTATAAAACAAGACTTAAAGGAGGATTTAGTATTAAATATTAAACATTTCTCCATTAAAATCCTGAATGAAAATCTGGTTATGATGGATTGATTTAAGGAAATAACCATTCATGTGACCATGCACAAGATCCCCATTTGCATTTCAGTCTGGAAGGACACCTTGTTGCTGATGTTAGCTCCTGGAGGCTAACAGAGGACTACTGAGCACAGAGGTGGTCATCACCCCTATGCTCAAAGTAACACACACAGCCCTTGGAGGGCTGGAGGAGCAAAACATCTTCCTCACCACTGACCGTGCTTTTTGGATGATGCTTAGAACAGACTTTTTGAAAGCTGGAGAGACCAAAGGACGCCAACAACTTCTTTACTTTCTAGAAACAAACCATAACAAATTAGTCAAGCAAAATCCCATTAGATGTTTCGTGTATAACAGTTTATGAAACAGTTACCTTATTTTTCATAGCGTTCTAAGGTTATTAACAATAGCTTTCAAAAAATCAACACAGATTTCTCTAAAATGATGCCGAGGTGGCAGAAAGAGATGTTTTGAAAAGCAGTCAGCAACTACTAGTTCCTGCAGAGAACTTCAGAGGCCAAAGGGAATGGAGTCTTCTTAAGGAAAGTGGCCTTGAGAGACCAAATCTTAGAGGAGTTTAATGGAAATTGGGTGCCTAGGTCACACAATTTGCTCAGAAAAGCCCAGCTTCTGGTCATTTGGTTCCTGCAAACTATTTTGAGTCCCTTCCTCCCTAAATCCTATTAACTCTACAGTTTTCAGGATCTATTCCACATAAATCAGTTTTGAGCTAATCAGCATTTCTCTATTAATAGTTTCCAGACCCATGCTGTAAGAATATGAAAAATCAGAGGAACTCAAGCCAGAAAATTTGTAATGAATTTTGTCTTATAAGAGATGGCAAAATGGCACAAGGATTAAACTGAGAAGCAGGAAAGTTGGTCTTGAAAGCAAGAAGAGTCTCCTAGTTTTAAATGTTTTTTAGTGAGTGTAAATTGAGATGTCCTGACTGATTCACTTGGATCTATGCTTACCAAAACTAGTCCTCTTTGTTATCAAGAGGTCTGGTTCTGACTGCTTTTTGTCTGTTTATTCCAGCACAATTAGCTGACTTCAGCTGTTGCAGCTCAAGTTGCCAGTGTTGTGAAATCCATTGCTATATATCTCTCTCAGTTACATCCACCAGAAAAAAAAAAGCTTATGATGGTTCCCAGTAATTTAGATAAGTGGTCTTTTCCTTTTGTTGCTCCAAAGTACCACATACAATGCTGTTGAGTTTCATCACTTCTGGTGGGCAAGCAGCAATGGAAATAGTGTTTAATGACTGTGTGGCTAATACAGGGATAACTGATAGGCTGAAATCATCACTGCTGTGTTGTCTGGCTGATATGTAATGGATGAAGTATTTTCTTGGGTCAGCATTTATTTAACATTTTTTTCCAAAAGATCTATTTATTAATGTTATGACTGAGGGAATCCTTAAGGTCTTTCAGGCTTCAGTTTACCAAAATGCTCATGCAACATAACAGCTTACCACTGTTGTCAAATGAGGTCTTCTTCACTTCCTCTCCTGCTCATCATCCAAGCTCACGACTGGTACCAGCTCCCACTGGCGAGTGGAGAGTGACTGAGCTGACACAAGGTGCACAACTGGAGTGTGATGCTGGCAGGAAAAACGTAGAAGGGAAGGAGAGCATTACTCTACCCCTTCATCAACAGCAAAATGGTAGATTAGCTTATTCCATCTGAAACCATGTTCTTTGAGTTCAGTTCTCCCATGTTGCTTACTTGGAGCAATGTTGTGAGCCAGGTGGGAGAAGTTTCCCTAGACTATGTGGGTCTGTACCAGGTATAAATCATAGAATCACAGAATCATAGAATCCCAGGTTGGAAGGGACCTGAAGAATCATCTGGTCCAACCTTTCTTGGTAAAAGGACGGTCTAGGCAAGATGGCCCAGCACCCTGCCCAGCTGAAGCTTAAAAGTGTCCAATGTTGGGGAATCCACCACTTTCCTGGGGAGATTATTCCAGTGGCTGATTGTTCTCATTGTGAAAGTTTTCCTTTCACATCCAGTCGGAATCTCCACAGGAGTAACTTGTACCCATCACCCCTCATCTTCTCCATGCAACAACCTGTAAAAGGGGAGTCTCCATCTTCTCTGTAGTCACCCTTTAAATACAGGAACATGATGATAAAGTGTCTCTAAGCCGTCTTTTCTCAAGGCTGAACAAACCCAGTTCTTTCAGCCTTTTCTCATACAGCAGGCTTCCCAGTCCTTTGATAATCTTTGTGGCCCCTCTCTGGACCCTCTCCAGCCGGTCCACTTCTTTTTTGTATAGAGGGGACCAAAACTGAATGCAGTATTCCAGGTGTGGCCTGAGAAGCACTGAGTAGTATGGCATAATGACTTCTTTATCTCTGCTAGTTATGCCCTTGCTGATGCAACCCAGCATCCTGTTGACTTGCTTTGATGTAGCAGCACACTGTTCACTCATATTGAGCTTATTGTTCCACCAGGACTCCCAGGTCCCTTTACACAAAGCTGCTCCCCAGCCAGGTTGAACCCAGCCTGTGTTGCACTCCTGGATTATGTTTTCTCAGGTGCAAGACCTTATATTTGTCTTTGTTCGACTTCATAAGGTCCTGGTTGACCCACTCTTCTAGCCTATCCAGGTCTTCCTGCAGGGTGTCTCTCCCTTCCAAAATATCCACTTCCCCACTCAGTTTGGTATCATTGGCAAACTTCATCAGGGTACACTTGATCTGATCATCCAGATCACTTTTGAAGATATTAAACAGCATTGGGCCTGGTATTGATCCCTGGAGGACCCCTCTTGTGACAGGTTGCCAGCCTGAAAAGGAGCTATTTACCACCACCCTCTGGGTGCGGCCTGTCAGCCAGTTCCCCACCCATCGCACAGATCACTTGTCTAGACTGTAACTATCAGTTTCTCTGGGAGGAGGCTGTGGGAAACTGTACGGAAAGGCTTTGAGAAATCCAGGTAGACAATGTTCACCACTTGCTCCACATCAACTGAGCAGATTACTTTGTAGTAGAAGGAGATCAGCTTTGTCAAGCACAATTTGCCCTTGGTGAATCTGTGCTGGCTTTTTGCAATCACGTGCTTCATTTGACTTGTGATAGCCCCCAGGAGGATTCCTTCCATAACTTTATCAGGGACTGAAGTAAGACTGATAGGCCTATAATTTCCTGATTCTCCTTTAAGCCCTTCTTGTAGATGGGGGTGACATTAGACTTCTTCTAGTCTTCTGGAATGTTCCCTGACCTCCACCATTTCTCAAAGAATATGGAAAGTGGCCTTGCAATGACATCAGCCACCTCTATTAACATCCTCAGGTGGATAGTCAGGGCCCACCAATTTCTAGGGGTCAAGCTCCTGTAAAAGCTTGCATACCAACTCTTCCTTCACTGACAGTGGGTCTGTGTTTGCATCAACTTGGATTTTTGTTCCCAAGGCCTGTGGCCCAACAGTGCTGATAAAGACAGAGGTGAAGAAAGTGTTGAGAACCTCTACCTTTTCAGCATTGTTGGTGACTAATTCACCTCTCCTGATTAACAGTGGGCCAATATTTTCCTTCTGTTTCTGCTTGTTGTTTATAAAGCTGAAGAACCCTTTCCTGTAGTTTTTGACATCTCTGTCCAATTTCAATTTGAGTTGAACTTTTGTTTTTCTAACTGCATCTTTGCATGCCCTGTCAATGCCCTGTGGTTCTCAATGGATATTCATCTGATTTTCCATCTCTGGTACTCTTTTCTTTTGGTTTTGAGTAGACTCAGAAGCTCATACTTAAGTCAAGGGGGTCTCTTGCTCTTCCTACATTTAAAGGAGAAACAACCTACTGTCAAGTAGATTATACAGGAGACAATATAAAAATTACTGTCATTTGAACAGACAGGTCTGAGGACATGGGCTTATCTAACCTGAGGTGTGAATTTTATTAGTCAATCTTCATTATTTAATTAACAGTGCCAGGAAACACTTCAAGGCAGTGAAATAGTGTTTCCCTAATTCAGTGTGGTCCCTGGTCCATGGCAACCATTGCTCTCTCATGTGGTTACCAGAGAGGCCTCAGGAGTTAGTGCAAGGTGACCCACTCTGTCTTGGAGGTTAGGAGAGTTCAGTACTATGGATGTCAGTTGGCCTCAGAGACAATTTAACACTGCTAAAATTATTCATACATTATAGTTTACATAATATGAATAAATCTCACAATATGTTCCATCTATCTTAGGATTTGTTGTTGCTGCCTTTGATGCTACTAGCATTGGACATCCTTACAGTGATGCTCCAGACACATGTCTCTACTAGCTTTCTCCTTGAAGTCACAGGCTTGTCTGTTTGCTTTGGATCAGCTTTCCCTGACTTGAGCAGAGTCTAAGGGGGAACTACTTGAAGTCTGCAGTTTGGCCAAAACACCCTGGCCTGGGAGCATGGTCTGACCTCTGCTTGGGTGTGCACTTTCATCTCCAGCAGGAGCTGATGATCCACCCAGCCTTCTCACTCCTACCCTTGCTGTTTTTCATCCAGTGGAGCTGCTGAAATGGAAGGGCTGGAAATTTTCAACACTTCTCCAACTTATTCACATTCTACTTCTTTTCCTCTGCTATTGAAACAAAAAGGAAAGGTGTCAAGGAAGAGAAAGCAATTGCCCAAGGAAGACAGCTGTCTTGACAACAAAGAAAAAAAGCTCATCAGTCTTTAATCACCAGTTCTGGCTGGTGATTAAAGGTGAAGTGTGAAGTGTATTTACCTAACATAAAATCAGCTACACTCATACTTTGACAAAAGAAAAAAAAAAATGAAAAAAAGAAATGGCTGCTGGATGAAGGTTCTGTGGTCTAAATTTCTAAATACACAGGAACAATCTATATCTTTACAATTGTATTGTGTAACATAAAAGAGTTGTTTAAGTAGACAAAAATATATCTGCAAGGCATTTTGTTTCTGCTGTTACAAATACTGCAAGAAATGTCGAAGAAGTTCATAGGGGTTTTTGTTTGGTTGGGGTTTTTTTTGATTTGTCCATTCAGTTTGAGGTCCCTCTGAATTAACATATCTTAGTCTTAAACATCTAAAGAATGAGTATTAGTTACACTGGAAATATTGATGCAATGCTAACTAGCATAACAATGTCTATGCTATCAAAATAACACAGAGAGGAATACAGTTTCAGTAGCATGAGTCTGCTTTTAAGTTGGGATGTTGAAATCTTTCACGAGTATAATTAATTTGTAAATGCTTGATTTGTACAAGCTAGATCTGTCCATTCATCAGACACAGACTATTGCTCTTGCACACTTTGCTTTCATGACAATATTTATACAGAAAACAATTATATTATCAACCTACACATCTACCCTCCAATCAGATTGTGGCTGCCATGCCAAACAAAGACAAATGGAAACACATATTCTACATTCCTAGCAGAGGGAAAGAGCTTAAGTGAATTATTCTTTGACATTAATAGGATAACATGTGTGCTTCATAATAAACAGCAACTTTGAGAGTGATAGTGTGGATGGAAGGTTGCGGGAGATGGATGTTAATAACATCAGAGGTCCCTGCTTGCAGATATATGTTACTGAAGACAATTAGATCAGTAGAGAGCTTGACTTTTTCCATAATTTTCTAAATAAAAAGCAATAAGAAATCAAAACCAAAACCCCTTAGACTAGCTCTGAAATTCATAAGACCTAGTGTTGACTCATGAATTTCCATAGCAAAATTTTCATCCACATCTGTGGGGCAGTATCAAGCTTTAAAGGCTAACTGTCCTCTACCTCCTTATATTTCAATAAATTATTCTGCACCTAAGAGAGAGAAAAATACAGTTAGCTGAGTTTTCCAGACCAGAACACTTTTTCTCAAAAATATGGTCATGGGTATAACAGGAAACTATAGGGGAAAATGTGTAAATATGTAAATATCTTTTAGAATAGGATTTAAATCCTAGAAAGAGAAAAAGAGCAACAATAGAAAATCCCCAAATTTGCCAAACTTTCCCTAGGAGAATAGTTGAGAATATTGGAGAACATAAAATTACTCTGGTGTGTTAGTGGAGTGCTGTTAAAACTTAACCTTCTTCCCTAACCTAACAGGGAGCTAAATATCTGTAGAGCGAAGTTTCCAAATAGGCTGAAGTGAGAAATCATAGGCATGCAAAAAACATAGAAGTGATTACAGTAACACTGACCACATGAAAAATGGCTGATGCATGTCTAGATCTTGCTAGTGTGGCATCCATGGCAACTGGATTGAGGATCACACACGTCTTAAGAGCATACCCAAGCTTCCCACATAAAGGGGCTCTGCTCCATCCCCTGTGACACTGTCCCACCTGGACTCCCTCACATGCCATGGCTATGCCCCACTCTAAGATTCAGTACTCTCAAGGTAGCCTCTCTTCCATGTTCAATCACTGACATAACTCTGGCCATTGCAGTGCAGCTCAAAAAAGGGTATGGTCTTTAAGCATGGCTATTTAACTTTGTTTGGTTTTTTTTTTTCATCAAGCACAAATTACACTCAAATCTGTCCACCAAACCTTTTTCCTATAGAAGCAAACTGAAAAACAAGTTTTTGACACGGACGTCTCCAAACAGCAGTACTGGTATGGGGAACAAGAAGTGCTCAGACCATCTCATCTCTCTGTATTTGTTAAATATTACACCTCAGTATCCCTTACTCAGGCAGTGGTTGCCATGTACTACATGGGCACCTGAGCAACTAAGAACCTCTGTTTTCTGATACAGCCAGGATTTTATTCCCTGAGTATATCCCACCTTCTCCTATTAACAAAAGGTAGTCTCGAGGTACGGGCATAACAGGAACTGCTGGTGACCTGAAATCTTGGTTCCCCAACAAATCACCAAAACACTATGAAGCATACAACATGTCAAATGTAAAGGAAATTCAAAAATGCCAGTGAATTTTAAAGCAGTTGGAAGAAAGATGTGAAGATACTTGTCCATCCTGGTCTGAATTTCTTGGGTGAATGGGAATGCCACCAGGGAATACCTCAGAGAAGTAAGAACTGCTTTATCCATGCCTCAGCATGTCCTCTTGCCCTCACATCCTCTCTCTAGCAAGGCTGAGAGCCTGTGACATGTGTGGAGTGCAATTGCTCTCTGATGTTGGCCTCATGCTGATCCCTGTGCACACAGTACATGCCTCCTGTGTAGCTCTTTTCTTGAACAAGGGACAAGGTACACCCAGGTGTCACCTCACATAGGGTTGAAAGCCATAATTTAAATTAAGGAAACATTGTTGAATGGATCCAGGCTAAGAGTAAACTTGGGATTTTTTTAACCCTGGGTCAGCCCTGTGAAGCACTATAGAATATGGCTCCAAAAACACCAAGGGTGGTAAAAATTGCAGGAAAAGTGACCAATGACAGGGGACAGCAGGAATGTGTTAAATTGGAATTTCTGCCAAAATCCCTGTACTGTGAAACTATGGTCTCAGAGAATTTCTTTCTAGATGACTAGGGCTTCCCAAGAGTAGTCTGTATGGGAAAAGGTTCCCTGACTCAGAGGAGACAGGGGACAGGAGGAGAAGGTCTGCTACCTGTTGCACAAATTAGTGTCTCCTCTTCTTTGCATCCTACACATACCTCTGCACTGGCAGTTGCTCTAGTCTCTAATCCCCCAGCATTTATCCTTCACCACCCTTCCCCTCATTCCTTACAGTGATTTTGTTACTCCTACTCCTGTTATTCAACATTGTTTCCCCCAACCTTTGCTCCTCCTTCTCTCCTCCCTTTTCATCCATGCATAGCCATTATTTGTCTTGCTAAATCTTCAAAATCTTCTCTTCTTCACCCCCTTTCCTCTCCACTAACAGAGAGTGAGTCATTTATTTTCTCTGAGGAAAAAATCTGAGCCCCTTCATAAGTCTATACTGTTCTCAGGTTAGTTTTCCCCCCCAAATAATTAAGAAATTCCCCTTTAGACAGCAGAGATCTGTAACAATAGACCTTCTTTTTTTTTCTTTCTTTTCATTTTCAAGGATCTGCTTAATCCCAAATGCAAAATGACTCATAGCAGGTCCGTGTTGGGTTCACCAGCTGAGCCACCAGACTAGAAGCCTTTCAGCTGCTTGTAGGGTGAATGGGTTGGTGTGACCCACTTGGTCTGTGAATCTGTCTTGCTTTTTTTTCCTGAAACCACAAATCTTTTAGGAATATTAGTTTTCATATAGTTTCTCCAAAGTGGTGGCTCAGAAGGGGCATAAAATTGAATATTAGGTGGGGAAAATATCAATATGCATGAGGCCATTTTTAGGCACCTCCAGGGTTTGAACCCTCAGATCTGCAGTCAAAACACACTAGACAAATTTGTCAGCCTCAGCATAGCTTCTGTACTTGAGAAGGTGGGGGAAGGCTGAGGAAACCCTTCTTCAACTATCAACAATTTTCAGATAATAAACCACCCTGGCACCAACCTGAAGGAGGTCAAATACTAAGAACCTCTGGGTAAGAACGCTGTAAAACTCATTGGTCTGTGTATTTTGCAAGTCAATGCTATGTACAAAATTCACCTTTTGCTGCAAAATTGTGCACTTGATATAGAACATTTTATTTCAAAGTCATTAGCTTTTGAATTGTAATTTCTAAAACAAGAGCGCAGTCATGTATGAAAGGCAGCCTTCTCTTTAAAAACTAATGATAAATCTTTAATATCAATATTGATCACAGTTTGATTGCTGATAATTTTACCGGAAGTATAAAGCTAGCATGTTTATTCCACAGTTTCAGACTTCCTTCTGTTCTTTTCTGGAGCCATAAGTCTCATTTGTCCCCTCCTTGTATGCTAAAGTCACTGAAAATGATACAAAGTACTTTTACGTTCCCAGTCTAAAACTTTGTGGTGCACTGAAAGCCAAGAACATAAGGCAAACAGGTTAAAAATTAATGCAAAAATTAAGTAACAGGATTTTATATATATATATTTATATATATATATATATAAAATCCTATATAATAGGATTATAATTTGAGTCATATTCTTCATTTTCACGTTAAATACAACAAAAATTATGCTTATAACTTCATTTGAAGTTACCTTAGGGTTAATAATTTGCTGTATCTAGATGTAACAAAAATCAACAGGCAGTTGTCAAGTTAGGTGCCACTTTTAACCTAGTCTTTAGGTATAATTGTTGGGCATGTATCCTATATATCTACACAAACACACACACACGCACACTTGCAAGCACCTTGCATGTATCTTTACAAACCCAAAGACTGTCTGGTTTTATTTGGCTACTACTTAATGGGAAAATGTGTGGAAAATATAAAGAAAAGCACAGAAATATTTAAGTTACACCAAAGCAACTGAAACCTGTAATGCTTGAACTCATCATTATTACTGAGGTAGATCTGATAGCTGGATAAAGGAAACTTTTCTTTTTTTCTTTCTTTTCTTTTCTTTTCTTTTCTTTTCTTTTCTTTTCTTTTCTTTTCTTTTCTTTTCTTTTCTTTTCTTTTCTTTTCTTTTCTTTTCTTTTCTTTCCTTTCCTTTCCTTTCCTTTCCTTTCCTTTCCTTTCCTTTCCTTTCCTTTCCTTTCCTTTCCTTTCCTTTCCTTTCCTTTCCTTTCCTTTCCTTTCCTTTCCTTTCCTTTCCTTTCCTTTCCTTTCCTTTCCTTTCCTTTCCTTTCCTTTCCTTTCCTTTCCTTTTTTCTTCATCACTTTGATTCAGAATAGGAGGACAGAATGAAAGACACTATTATTCTTCCAAAAAGTCAAACCCAGATGCTCTAAAAGCCTACATATTCAGATCAGATGGCTTATAAACTGTGCTTTTATATCCTAACTTGGTACAATGAAGCACACCATGTCTGCGCTGTTGTGAATAAAGTTGGGCCATGCTGTCTATTTGGGTTGAAAACTGCGGGTTTAGGTTGTTTTCACCTTTACCCTTTTTTTCTGTGTGTGCATGAAGAATTCTCTCTTTTAAAAAATATTATTATTCAAGTTCATGCTGAAATTGAATCATACTTTTCTTACATATTTTTTCATTGGATTGTTGCAACCTACAAAGAAATCCAATTAAATTTCCCTTGCAGGCACAGAGCCTCATTCAGCCCGCCTTTAGAAAGCTGGCTTGTTGTATTGTATGGCATGTCTATGATTTGAGAAGCACAGAGGCCCTGTCCCATTCCTTGTCCTATGTGACATGATGTAGAGAAAATCTGCTAGAAGTGTTTCAAAGAGCTGTATTATCAGAAAATATAAAGGCTTTGCAATCACTTCTGCTGCCCTGGTTTAGAATATGCATGTGCCAGTGCATTTGCAGAACACAGCAGTTGAGTACTATATGGTTCACATATTACCCTCTGCATCTGTGATTTTCACCTTCCTTATGCTAAGGACATATGATTTGATGTTTTATTCCATGCCAAAGATGATGTACAGATTCTCTGTTGAGGACAAGGTTATCAGAAGCACTTTTTAGAGTGATATAGTAGTTTCCCAGGCTGCACAAGTGGAGTGAATACTTTTCCTATCTTAAGGAAGTAGCCTGCAAAATTTGTGGAGTTAGGTTACATAGCAGTGGGATTGCTGCACTATTTGTCTGTGTGTCTTGCCTATTTAAATATCATAGGATGATTCAAATGATCAGCACTCTCACTCTGGCTGTTTCCAATAGGAAGGGCAATGCTTATCTTTGTCCACGGACACAGCATGGAAACACATAGGGCAACCTTCATTCAATAACAGACTTTGCCAACAGTGGGTGTAAGCAAAGTGTATCCTGCATGTGAGGGATACTCCAGGTTGTACAATAAGACTGCCTTGTCTTGATCAATCTACTCTTCTTATTGCAGAGAAATATGTGGCAAACAATGTTCTGTACTCTGTAGACTCCGGGTACTTTCCATATAGGATATTGCTGGTTGTGGTAAGGAGCAGAAGTATTTATCTGTGGTGGCATATATCTGGCCTACATGGGTAATGAAGTTAACTACAAATGCCTCCTTTCACTTCCTCAGACCTCCATATCCTACAGATGGAAATAAGTTATAAGATCCAAATTATATGTGGAATGCAGAGATGATAAAGATCAACCACTATATCTTCCTGTTAATGTGGAATTGATTTCTATGCTATATTTCCTGGTGTTTCTCCAGCCTAATTTAAATGGTCCTGAGTGTTCTTTTCCCTTGAGAAATTATTCCACTGTCTAATGTTATGATAATGGGCAAAGTGTAGTCCAGATCCAGTTCAAGAACTGAATTATACATACATGTATGCAACCTTAAGAAAAAATGGAGTATCAATCACATGTTTAAAATCACACATGTGCTCCAGTGCTATAAATAGTCTCAGTGTCTTGGATTTTCTTCTGATAGTCAATCTAAATTTTTCTTCTTTTAATTTCTTCTCATTATTGCTCTAGTTATACCCCTGTAACTAAGCTAAATAATTAATTGACATTTTCATTTACTTCATTGGGAGCCATTCACACATATCAGAGGACAAATTTTAGCCCTTAATAAAGAAATGAACTATTGTCTCACCAAGCAGATACTGAAAATGCCAGCCTACACCTGCTTACACAAGAGAATTGAGAACTAACTGTTTGCGATGATCATTTGTCCCAAGAGTCACCTGTAAGGGTGGTATTCTATTGATTCTTTACAAAGTCAGTCTAAAAGAATAGTTTAAAATAAGTCAGGGCACTCACCCTAAAGCCATTTTCACACAATGTTTTTACATTGCTTTAATGTAACCTGAGTTTAATCTCATTTGTAGCATGGTTAGAGTGAATGTGTTTTTTTATTTTCCAGAAACATGCTAAGCAGACGTGCTTTTGACCATCTGTTACCTTATTTTCTAACACAGAAGTCTATCTCTCCTAAGTCAGGACTGGGCTAGAAAAAGCTGTTTGGTGCAAGTTTTTCACAGCAGATTGATCTTAAAAGGATACTCATTTGAATCCTTTTTGGTATTGTCTCTATCAATTAATTCAATGTAATTTCAACAATTTGTGAGGACCAGTGCTAGCAGTTAGGGAGCTTGGGGGATCAGCGACAAAGCTAGAAAAATAGATAAGACAGTACAGTGTTGAACAGAGTAATGCATGTCGACTGGTAACAAGCAAAAGGAGAGAATGTTTGTCACTTATTAAATGGAAGATTTCAGGCAGTCATGTAACCAGAAATTATTTCAGACTCAAATAGACTATAGTCTGTTTTAGCCACTATTCTGTCAGAAAAAGGCAAATAGAAACAATCTGGATTCAGTACATAACAACAGAAAATGTCCTTGAAGATGGTATAGTCATTAAACTGGTCAAATGTCACTGAGAAAGCTGTGTTTATATTTAGCGTACATTTCCATGGGCAGAGGAAAACACTTCTTTGGAAGGAATATAACCAAGGACAAACATGACTCATAGCAGACTTTAATAATGTCTGAGATGGAGGACTTGACTTTTTTTTATTCTCAGAGGATGAATTTAATGCAATCCTGGGCTGCTCTCTGACTCGCTGGGCAGTGTGTGGTGGGGAGGATGGTCAGGGACAGCAGCGGAAGCTGACTGAATGCAGGTGTGGGGGCTTGGCCCTCCTTATACTGTGCGCATGATGCTGCTAACCCAATTTCACCTTAGGCCTGCTTTCAAAGATAGATTAAATCTGGGGTTTAGGCCCAAAACAGAAAAGATAACACCAAGCCTTACCCAGAGTTTTCCTGGGGCAGACTCTCTGTAAGTCTGCAAAGGACATGGCTTGTCTCTGCTCTTCCTGCCTCAGTGGCTTTGAGCACCTGTCCCTGCAGGCATCCATGCTGAGCCCAGTGCCAGAGGACTTCTTCTGGGGACACTGGGCCATATGAGGGGTAGGAGTGATGACTCAGGTAGGCAGGAAGAGTAAAGGAAACATCCTAGGTGAAAGCACACATGACACAGAAGCTGCTGCTCTACTTCATTTACTTCAGATCTCTTTGCTGGCTAAAATGATACCAAGCTAAAGCAATACAGGAATAAGTGTTGCACTTTAATCTGCCTGCAGCATAGGACAGTAGCTCCCGAAATTTGAGATTTAAATCTTCAGCTTTTCCCACTGTCTAACACCATGGCTGCACATGCCTTAGGAGTTTATACATTTTCCTTTTTAACTTTCCAGGTCTGACTGGCAAACCATCTCTCGCAGCTTTGATAACCACCAGAGGTCAGCAGACCACATTCCAGGAACTACTGAAATGGTACGATAAATTAGTGGGTTTGGGGCCATGTGTTTTGTTTTGTTTTGCTTACTCAGAGTGCTGTGACCAGTTCCAGTTCGGAGTGTGAGCAGGTGATGGCACTGCCGGTGGCAAAGAGGTAGGTCTGGGTCACTCAACCCTACTGCAGGGGTAGAAACACTCAGCTTTAGCCTGCCTACCACAGGGCCCCATGGGCCAGGTCCTTCGAAATAAGCTAAATTGTATAAAAGTAGACTAAACCAGAAATATTTTAAAGTAGCAATACCACCCCGTTTTGCTGCATGTCCAGCTGCAAGGAGGCTTCCAAGCTCTCTAAACTGCCCCACATCCTGGGCCACAGTGAAATTGTGTCCCAGCAGAGCTTGGGTCCCCACTATGTCGAGTAGTCTGGAAAAGTGGGAAAGATGAGGAATTTCTTCCACCTCCCCCATTCCCAGAGTGAGAATCTTAGAAGAAAGAATTACATGGGGTTAGATGTCAAAACTGTCTCATTGCTGGTTTCTGGCTTAGATCTCGCTTGATTTTTTTCTATGCCAATTGGCCCTATGGGGAGTTCTGATTAAGGGCGCATCTATGTCCAGGGCATATAAATATTCCTCTCCATTGCTAGAAACTGGGCTGAGAGTCAGCTGTAAGTGTAGCTTAAAAAACATACATGAGTGAATTGAACAGAATAAACATCTAGCTAAATGGATGTCTTTTTGACTCTGTAGAAAGATTTAGAGATAATATGTAGCAGTTGGAATCCAGGCGGCTAAAGGATAGAGGAGTCTGCAAAAGAAGAGAGGGGGAGGGGGGCAGCAGGGCTGGGAGGATTTCTCTGAAATGTGTTCTGCATACTCTAAAAGAAAAATGTGTGTAATTTGGACCCCAAATGCAGGCCAAAGTGACAGCATCTAATAGGAGAAACATGATTTAGAGGTTGGTTTATAAACTAAACAAATTTACTGAGTTCCATAAATGAATCTCATGGCAAGATCCAAAAATTTTTTTAAAAGGTGGATAAAAAATATTGTGTGTTAAGGGGGGGAAATAGAGATGGTTTTTAAGCTGATGTCCTTAGAAATATATGTATATAGTCTTTTTTATAGCTCTTGGCATATAAAATAAGTCATTATTCTAAATAGAAAAATATTGATGATGTCATAGGAGCCATTGCCGGACACATCAAGCTGATCTGATGAACTGGGAAATCAATAGATATTTTCCAAATGCGATGGCATTTCTTTTAATTGGTTGTATGAACACGATATACTGCAGAATGCAAACATTTAAAGTTAATTTTCATTTGGCTTGAATTTCTCCATGTGTTTTTCTATTATTTCTTTATGCAGAATTTTTTTTTTTTTTTTTGCTGTGTATTAAGGTTTGCTTCATTTTAAGGTTTGCTTCTTCTATTAGCTTGCATATAAATTCCTTATCAGAACAGATGAAATAGCATCTATGCATTGTAGGCACTCAAATAGTATAGCTTTGGGAGCTATTTGAATATCTCCCAAGACTAGAAAGTATTGAAGATTTCACCCAATAATCGCCACACTCTTTTAGACTGCTTGAAATCTGTTGAGTCGAGTAAGTTTTTCACCACTATCACAGTTAACTAAGGAGTTGTCCATATGCCCCATAGCAAGTGAACATCAGAACCTGGAACAGAAATCCTGTCTGCTTTTGCTTTAAACTAATCACCAGGCTGTACAAATGGCACACGTGGTAGATCAATACACTAATATACAGTTCAGGTGTTATTAAGTAATATTGCATGCCCTCTGCAGCTCCCCAGACTCAGAATTTTCAAGGGCATATAATAATGAAACTGTTATAAAAAAAAAGGAGGAAAGGATACTGGGCAGGGACCTCAAAGGTATCTTAGCTTTCTGGTTTTACACGTCAATATGTAAGTAAAAGATTCTGACAAATATTTTTCATTCTTCTGGCACCTAACATTTTTTTGTGATCTTGGTCTTCCATGAACTCACATTTCTCCTTCTGAAGGGAGGGAAGGTATAGAGCTGGTATCAATCTGTAACATGCAAGTATATGGTATATTGTCCTTTCTAATTTTTTCTGCAATCTTTAAATAAACTTTTAAATGGATTTTGTACTAGTTAAAGGTATTGACTTATAGAAGGTCTTCAGTTTATTCCCACAACTGTAATGGCAGAGCAATTTTGCTGCCCCAGCTGAAGTACTGCTATTCATGAAGGTACTTCAGACTCCATACCTTCACTCAGACTTACTGAACCTATGGTGATTATATTGTGAGGGAAAATGGACATCACAGTTATTTGGGGTGGTTTTGTCATGAAGGTCTCTACTTCTGTAAAATGTGAACATGGTGAGTTCATTGGGTTCATTTTGCTCTGGTTCTAAACACCAATTATATATTTACTTGCCATAAATCTCATGCATTTGGCCCCAAACTTTCCTGACTACCCTCTTGCTGATTTGTGTCTTCTGACACAATTGCATTCACAATTTGATTATGGTTTATGTTATCCTTATTGAGAAATATTAATGGATTAAAGAAACTCGGGAATTCCCCTGACATCTATTCCCTATTTGATACTCCGCTGCAATAGTGACAGATGCTTTGAGGACATGCACTTCGTTTATTGCATGTCTTAAAACAGGTTAAATCTCCACAGAAGCCAGTGGCAGAAGTTCCACTGAGAAATTTAGCACTTCTGTCATTTAATATCCAGATTTCATGTTCAGTGGACGGGGAAGATAATGACTGTAAGGGAGCTCCCTCTTATTCCACCCTTCCAGAAACGTTTCTTTGTATAAGTTTTCAGTCTTTCTTGTTTCTCCAGGTGCCAGTGACTCACCTTTTATCCACACTTTGGCATTTGTTGTAGCTTCCTTAGCAGTGCTCTGTGTCCAGCTGATTGTCTTTCTATTAATTATTTTTTTCTGACCAGTTTCTTTTAATCCCAAACATCCATTCTTTACTCATAACACATTTTGTGTTGCTTTTTATACTTCATTAATTTTCTTAATATGTCAATAATCTACCTAAGCATGTATAGAATGCCCTTGACTGTAGCAGCTAAGTGCTGAGCATATGCCACTTACTAGGAATGGTGATGGAAAGTCAATTTTTCAACTTCTGTGGAGGTGAGACCAAAAGCGAGATACACATTTTCATCTAATTAGACATAGTGCAACGTTCATGGAGCCCAGACTTTTTCCAGTTCTGTCTGGAAAAAGAATGTTTTTTTGCTGTTGTAAGGACATCAAAAACTCAATGGTTACAGCCACAGGCCAAATGATCAAAACGGCACTCTAACTTTGCACCTCTAAAATTATGCAAATGCACATTCGTGTTCACAAAACCTGGCCATCCTTATTTATAGTGCAAATAATTTCTGAGCTAATTGCTAACATTTTGTGCCCAAACACCTTGGAGAGCAGATGTGATCCTTGCACTTACACAATTCATAGAAATAATTTTCCTGGCTATAACTTGAAAAGCTGGATTCATATTTCAAAATGAAGAAGGGGTGTTGGCTTGAACCTGGCAAATACTTGGCCACCTTGATGAGTTCAGCCTCCTCCACGTCCCTGTGTGCAGTGTCTGACAGATAAATGCTAAGTTCCTTAACCTCAGTGACTTGCAAATCTTTTGTTTCTTCCCAAACCATGAAGGTAGGAGTTATTTTTCTGAACTTCTTAACTAAAATTCCCTAAAAGAGTAATAGCTGAATTCCTCTCTTATCTCTTGTTTATTTTTAATGCACCTTGGCTGCATTTTGCTAGGCATGTTGTTCTGTATGTGGAACAGAGATTTAATATAATTTCTTGAATCTTTAACGCCACTCCTTTGGAAAGAAAAGCATTTTCTTAACTATTCTGAAAAATGCAGCAGAAGCTGTAATTCTTGAGTGGCTCTAAGTAAAACTACAGATTCTTTTTCCACTAGGGAACAGATGAGGAAGGTTATGTGGTATGCGGAAAAGGCAGAAATTCTTGTAGTCAATAATCGCATGGGTGAACAAGTACTGTAACTTCATAAATAGCAGCACTGGTGAATGTCAACAAAAGTTGTTCAGCTTAGTTGAAAATCACAAGCTCAGAAAGATGACTCAGACTTATACAAACCTGTTTCTCCATTGATTTTATAGATTTTGCATTTCTGGTGTGGTTTCCTAGATATGGGAACGATGGGTATGAGGCTGCGGACTATGAACATCTTGCTGCAATTCAAGGAATGAGGCAGGAGCTGGACTGCCAGTTATGAATCACAGGTCTACTGCTTGCTCCAAAGGAAAGTAATTTTAGCCACATGTTCCAGAGGTATATCTCCATCATGCCAGCCAGGAGAGGTAGCACTATAGCTCAGTTGTCTTCATACCCCAGCCCAACACATCTTCAGTGTAACTGCTCGAAGTTGTGCACAGGACATTAGGGTTGCTTGTTGATTCCCTTTAACTCTTCTTAAATTTGCTTGGGTGCCTAATCAGTCAAATGTTTGACTTCATAAAACACTCACTACATGTGGTGATTGGCCATCTTTTTTCCTGCTCTCTATGCAGAAGATAAAAACCTTTTCAGTGGGACAATATTCTAAAGAAAATAATGAATACATCTCTCAAATTCCAGGGGGAGTGATCATTCATCCAAGAGTTAGGGATTTCTCAGTTCTGTCAACAAACTATTCATCAACATACTTGCAAATTACAGGAAATAGAACTCTATGATTAACTGTGGAGTGCCTCTGTCACTTGCTTTTATGAAATAATTTTGCAAATCACTTTTTATACCTTTTGACAATTGTAACTCAGGCTGACCTTTATAGCTGGAGCAACCAATGTACGATTCCTATTCAAAGCTGAATCTCAGCAGTGTCCAATGGGCCATCATCAGCATGCTCCTCCGACCTCCTCTTCCTCAGGATTTTCACTTCCTCAAGTAGAAAGTGTTCTTAAATTCATGCAGTCCTGCTGCCTGAAGCCCTGGACCCCAGCTGTGCCGGGAATCAAACAGCAATCTTTCATGTGCAACAGGCTGTACATGTGAGGACTTTCATATAATATTGATGAGATTAAAGGGTCTTCTTGACTGATTTTCAAACTTTAAAATGGAGCAGTAGGACTTAAAAATCTTGCTACTGTTTCAAAAGAGAAGTCCTTCCTTCCTTCCTTCCTTCCTTCCTTCCTTCCTTCCTTCCTTCCTTCCTTCCTTCCTTCCTTCCTTCCTTCCTTCCTTCCTTCCTTCCTTCCTCCCTCCCTTCCTCCCTTCCTCCCTTCCTCCCTTCCTTCCCCTTTCTTTTCCTTTCTTCCTTTCTTTTCCTCTTATTTCACTCCTTCATTCCCTCCTGCCCTCCTTCCTTGTTTCCTTCTTTCTCTCTGCCTTTTTCTCTTTCTTCTCACATGTTTAATATGTATTCAAGACTGCCCTATCAAAAGAATTATTAATTAGACAATCATTTAGATATTGGATCTCATTTCATTTTTTCTCAAATATTTATGAGACATGCATATTTATGAAAATGCTCATTTTGTAATCTGTAAACCTACTTTATGAGTTTGCAGTCAGAATTTAGTCTTGCCAGGTTTTTGCAAAATCCTATTGCTAAATCTGACCTAAATCTGTTAAATATTGACTCCAGACTTGTCAGGCAGAAATGTTATTCTGGTAATAAAACAACTCTATTAAAGATCATTGATATTATAAGTGAGATAACTTCACAATGTGTGTATCAGTGTTTATTTTAATGAAAGGGGTTTCCTGGCACAATATCAGCTAAATGTTTTGTACTGAGAACTGCCTGGAAAAAAATTATACATGTTAAAATCAGCATGTAACAGGGTTTGTGATTTTCTTTAGAAGTCTTTGTAACTAAAAGTGTGTAAATGGAACTGCATCCAGTAAGGCACAATAATTTATTCTAGAAATTAGCAAGCCCACGTTCCACCTATAAAATCATTCTCTGTGATGTGCGACTGGCCTTCATTTCAGTGGCCTTGATTTATAGTTAGAGTTTGGTTTATTTTCAAGGGGTAGAGATTGGGAAGCAGCCGGACAGAGCTATTAAAGCTGTTGTGCACAGCAATTTTTCAGGGGTTTATTAATTCTTACAGAGAATAAGCCAATGAACTGAGCATTTTTCAATGCAAGAACACCTTTTGTAAAAGGAGGGTTTCTTGATGAATAGGTGTAGACAGTACAAAACAAAACATATGGGTGTTTGTTGTATGATATTAACCATTTGTGTTTAGCCACATTCTCAGTTCTCTCCTTATCAAAATGTTCACGTTTAAAAATCATGTAACTCCACCGATGTTGGTAGTTTTGGCCTCAGGTTTTCCTTCATGTTCTCACTGATGCCTGGCTTTTGCACAGAAAAAAGCCCCAGATTGTTACAGAGAAGAAAGACAATCAGAATAACTTAAATCCAGTGAACAGATAGCACAAATGTTCTCTAAAACAGAAATGCTGATATAAGGTGGAATCTGGCTTTGTGGCTTATAATGTATGGAAGTGAATTCTAATTAAAACCATTCTAATTAAAGAGTATTTCAGTCAGTAAATCTATTAAAAACAAAATTGTGTGTCAGCTACGCCAAAACCACAGCATTTGCTTAAAAAGCATTTGTTTCTTTTACTGTCTCTCACACAAGGTTTTCTTATGTGCCTTGTTTCTGAACATGCCAGCTGCTCTTTGGTCAAAGTGTTTGAGGACTTCAGAGAGGAGGCACCCAGGGAGTCTCTAGGTTTTTTGAGCACAATTGTGTTCACATCACATGCCATCCGTCAAATGTGAGCAGCTCTTCTTGGCCACAAGTGAGGTGTCAGATTCATCTATTTTGAATGCTGAGAGAACTGAAGGGACATATATCTACTGATGGTTTGGGCAGACTTCTAATGCTGTAGGCCATCCTAGCAACTTACTCAAATTGCAAAGGTTATACAAAAGACTGAGTCTTCTCTTAAGTTACCATTAAAACCACTGAAGACCACAGGTGTGTCAGGAAAAGACTCCTAATTCATGTGGTTCAAATACATATGTGTGTTCAGAATTCAGAGTAAACCTACCATATCATAGTGCATTTAATATTTGCTTAAAAGCTTCCTATGTTAATAAGTAAAGGATGGATGAATCACTTGTTTCTCCAATAACTGAAACTCATTTCATGAGATTTGTTCTCACCTTTGTGTTAAAGACACTTAGAGACTGTTCACCAGGTCCAACCCTAGGAGATATGCAGTGGAATTAACTCCCACTGCTGAGAACTGTATTTTGTGGCTTCCATGTGACCAAAGGCACTCAGCACTTTGGGATTCAGCACCATATTACAATGGGAGATGGATGTGGCTATAGACAGCAATCATGTGTCCTACTTAAACAAGTTTATCAAGCAGGCAGGTTGCTATCCTGCACTTGCTGTGCTATACAGTCCCACACCTACCTTTGTGGGTGCTGCAGAAGCAGGTGAAGAGATCTGAAACCACTGGAGTTATTCCTGTGTTGATAATGAAAAAATCACTGCAGATGGTAGGGTGACTAAATAATTTATGTGAACAGCCTTTCTTCTTAAGCACAGGTTATGCAAAGTGCTCAGCAGGCTTGATTTTACAAGCCTCCTAAATGTTGTGCTTTATCCTATATGGAGCTATGTGACACGTTCTGAGGAGTTCAAGGGGGTATGCCAGACAGGATTGCAGTCCATGGAACAGCTATGAGAATGAAAAAACATGAATTGGACTCAGGGAGAGACAAAAAAAGGACAATTTGCTGGTTAATTAGTAATCCCAATTGTTGGGCAGTTCAAGACGGTGAGCTGGAAAACATTCTTATGTTAGTGATGCTGCAATAAGATTAAAGGCTTTTGAAACTAGGTAAAATGACCCTCCAAAACCATCACATTTAGACATTCTGTGTTTTCTGGCAATGCTTTAAATTGTGTGTGTATGAATCCTTCAGAGTTGTCAGCAAAACTCCCAGATGTCTTCAAGTTTCCTTGAGGAGTCTTCACATTGATTTGAAGGGAAGACAGGTGCAAGCATTGAAATGACTCTTTCTTTCCTTTCCCTTCTCTCACCTACACAAGGTTTCCTCTCCAAAGCACTTAGTATTTTAGCAAGTAGCGTAGCTGTGCCATGTCTGCCCAGTATCACCTTAAGGACCATGGTAACACTTTACATTATCTTACAGCTAAGTCCCACATTGCAGATTCAAACCAGGGATGTTAAAGTTCATTGGCATTTCCCTTTGACAGGGCCAAAAGAAGACTGAAATTGATAAGAAAGAAAGAACCAGAGGTGAGTGAAGTAGACTGCCTCACAATACATCTTTTCTCCATCATGAAGGCATGTACAAGCAGGATAGGTTTCTGAAAGGCAGGATCATATTTTCCCTTCACCATATACAGAAAAACTCAAAGTTAATGAATTTGCCTATCACAGTTTCAGTCTGCCCAGATATTAGCTACACAACTAACAGAAGCATGAGTAAAACTATAGTCTTAGCTCTTCGTAGGGTTTAAGTTTAAACCCTTTGCCCCTATCCCTTTTCCACCCCATCTTCAAGCCAGCCATTGTAGCAGAGTTCTCCTGCCATGCTGGGGCGCCTGCAAGGAGTCACTCCACAGAAAACCACACATGTGAGTGTTTTGTTGTGACAAGCTGTGAACGAGTCTGTCTGTGCAGGTCCGTGTGCCTGTGTTTGTGCAATTTCATGCCTTTGTTGTGGTGTAAAGCCTGGAAGGGAGTGACAAGCAGAGTTGCTGGCAGAGCGACGGCAGGAGAGCCGGGCATCCACAGCCCCATCAGACAGGTGACTGAGGGTCCAGAAGAGGGTGCTGCAACCGGGATCCAGCATGCCCCATCCCCCTGGGGTCAGACCTTTGCTCTGTGGAGGGGCGAGTGCATGATTTGGAGGCTCTCAGGCTTGTGCGCCCACGCTCTTGCTGGCCTCGAAACGTGCACTCCAGAGGGAAGCTGAAGTCTCGTAACTGAGTGTTAATTATGTCTGAGTGGATTCTAGAGAAAAGGAAAACCATATACTGTATCAGCAGAGAAATGGTTTCACTGTGAGGAAACTAATGATGCTTTTATCAGGAACAATATAAAGATTGCTTTTTTACTAGTGTGTGTCCCACAGGGTTTGGACTATGAGATATTTCTGTATCTGGCTTTAGGTTCCTCTGAGCTTTTACATAATCAAATCAATATAGCTATGATTCACCCTCTGGCAACAACTGCTCCTTGCAAGTTGCTGCTGCTTCTTTAGTGACTAAAGAGGAAATAAATAAATAAATAGAAAGAAACTTATTACAAATCCGTAAACATTGATTTGCTTGGTCTTAGATTTTACTTTTTTTAATTGCCAGAGAAAAAAAGAAGAAAAAAGAGGAGGAGGCGGGAGGATATATGAGTCTGTGGTCAATGGGGCAGACACGTGATTGCTGGTCTAATACTTTGGAAAAAAAAAAAGTGGATTGATAGGATTTCATGAACCAACATGAAATATTGTCCAGACACAGACTGAAGGGCGACTGAAGGGCAGATTGGACAAGGAAGGGGCAGAGGCTGCAGAAGCCAAGGATGCACAGAGTGCAGAGATGGGAAAATTTGATTTTGCACCAGCAGCACTGTATTATTTGGATCTGCACCTTGACTTATACACTGTTTAGTGGGAAGTTCCAAACCTGAGTTGCCCATCTCCAGTTTCCAGGCAAGCAAAGGAAGACAAAAACCCAAAACCATTAAAGTTTAAAAGCAAAATAAAACAAAAACAGACCAGAAAAGATGCCCTGTCAGTTGGGTTTCTTTTTATGCCTCCACCTCACCATTCATGCTCCCACCTCTTGACCCCCAGCTAATTCCCTTCATTCCAGAAATTCTCTCTCTCTCCCTCCTCCCTCTTCTGGTGTTACATTGTTATTGTCACAGATATTTTTCCCTTACAGTTGCCAGTGCAGCACAGCACTCTGGCACAGTCATCACACACTGGTAGAAGTGACAACTCTTGGGATCATCTTGCTTGTTTTTCCCTTGGCTGACATCTCTGTCGCGCTGAAAGAAAAAGAGAGACTAAACAAAAAGATCACTGACTTTTACACAGAAGAAAACCCATCTTTTACATGTCATCCTTTCTTAAGGGTGTGTGCTGTCAGGCAGGACTTTGGAGGAGGGTGTCCAAGGGGCCTGACCTGTTAGTGTAGGAAACTCCTCACGGCCCTACCAGACCACTCGCTCAGTGTGGCAACCTTGGTCGTCGATGTGCCAACTAAACTCCCAGCACGCTGTTAATCCTGAGCTAAATCCTGGCTAGTGATGCTCCTGTCTGTGACAGGCAGGTGTGCTGATGTTTGTAAAGTGCCTTGGGATCTTTGGACAGATGGTGTCACTGGCATTAGGTTTTGGGGTTTCCAATTGCCTTTCAATGAAAAAAAGAAAAGTATACCTTTCCCTACATCTTCATCTCCTCCACCCTCATTCTGTTTGAATTTTCTTGGGTTTTTCCACCATTTATTTTTTTAAAAAGGAAAGGATAGCTCCCTTACTAAGACCTGGGAGAAGAATTTGTTGTTTTCCAACTACAGATCATGGCAGAGAGAATACAGGGGGCTGTTCACATTACAGACCCATTCATTCGTAATGTAAACTTTATTTCCTTCTGCAGATCTAGCAGCAAGCTTAATATGGCTCCACATGCTCCCAGAGGTGGGTATTTCTCTGCCCTAGAAAGGCACTGTTGTAAGGGCATAGATACCCTGGGAGAGCCTGTAGCCCACATGCAATGGACCTGGCCAAAAAACTTCAAAAATTATTTGCAAATAATTTCTTGAGACTCAATGAAAAAAATACTCAGTGAATATATTATTCTATACATAGACTTTGACTGGATTATGAAAACAGCATATTGTTAATTGAATAATTTCTGTTAAAAACAGCTCTTCAGCCATTACTGCTCAACCAACAGCAATATAAATCTTGTGCTAGAGGAACGGATAATCTGTAGCCATAGATACTACATTAGATGTTGTATAAATTTTAAACCTTGTTGTTTTTTTCCAGGTGTCTGATGATCATGGTTACTGCTTATGGTTAAGGACCACCTTCCCTTTGTTATGAAACACAAGGAAGACTTTTTTTGCTATACAGCTCCAGAGACCACAGGACTTCGAATTCCTGGAAAAAATAAAAACAACTTTAATCTTAAAAGTTGGGGAGCCTTTAACTTTCCAGTTCATGTAGAGATAGTGGTAACGTTCCTGTGTAAAGCCCTATCTCTCTTCCCTGACAAAACCTTCTCAGCAAAAATGCCTCATTTTGGTGAAGTTATTAACAGTTTTATCCAGATCACCAATAACACAGAACAAAGGGGTAACAAAACTGATGCGTTTTATTAGTTAGTTGGTTTTTTTTTTTTTTTAGCTCTTATAGCTTCTACCTTTATTTTAGCAATGTGGGCTTTCTTTTCCCAGCCCAGAGAAATCTAGTCCATGTACACATCAAAAGATTTGACCGACCACGAAAGTTATGTGCAACATTAGCTTGGTGTCTGCACTTGCAGGAATGAATG
Source organism: Strix aluco (assembly GCF_031877795.1). Taxonomy (NCBI): domain Eukaryota; kingdom Metazoa; phylum Chordata; class Aves; order Strigiformes; family Strigidae; genus Strix; species Strix aluco. The sequence goes on from NC_133971.1 coordinate 35,537,363, forward strand.
AGACACTATGAAGGCACGTTCCCAGCTGGTGCAAATTGCTATCCCTTCACAGAAGCTGGTGCTTAGTGCATGAGGGTTCAACTTCCTCCAAAACAGGCATACACACACACACAATCAGAAAATATACTTTAAAAATCTAATAATACTTACTTGAGGCTTTTAAATTCCTGAGGGGTAGATAGATACAAGGCAGTAAACCAGCAGAGGGAAAGAAAAACAGTTAAAAAGAGCCAATAAAAATCGTATAGGAAGGAAATGACACACCACCACCACCCCCCACCCCCCCACCCCCCCCAATGCTTCCCCTCCTCCCTCCCTTTAAAGGGAAAAAAATTAAAAAGGGAGCTAATTGTTGTGCTTGCTGTGGTGGCTTGCCTGGAAATGAACCTATGAGTTGAAGGCATATGGTGCTTATGTTGGAATTGTTTTCTAAACAGACTTTTTGCCTGTGTGTCTTTTTCACCTCTTTTAAACATCTCATGCCAAAAGCAGTAAAAACACTGCTGCATTAAACATAAATCAGGGCCCTATGCCTGCAAAAGACCTCTGTTGTTGGAGGGGGTTTATTGGACTAGGGATGAAAGGAGACCTACCACCGCATTGATCTGAGGTGATTGTGTGGAGCATATTCAGCTAGGATGCTTCTAGCTAGTTATGACAATGTGGAACATTCAAGCAATTAATGAACACATGCTTCAGTAGGAAGGCTGAAAAAGGGGTTTAACTGGATGTGCATGTTTCTTCAACTAAATGTATTCTAAAAGAATACACTTTTATGTACTTGTTTTGATAGAGTATTTTACCTATTCAAAGTAACAAAGTGCCCATATTAACAGGCAAAAATATATATTGCCTATTTGTAGAACAGTGTGAAACCATTTGTTAAATAATTTTACATAAAAGGAGCTACTCTGCAAGTTACCACAAATTCACTATAAATTTAGTGCGGGTACAAACTGCACTATGTCACGCCTGCAAACAATTTTCAGAAACTCAGAGTTGAGAATTTGTTCCCCATGTTGCTAATTTGCAACTCATTTGGTAAGATTTTAACCCTTCCATACCAAAGGCATGTTTCTTACATCTGTGATCTCTTCAGACCCCCAAATGATGAGGTGGACCTATCTGTTTTCTACTTCCAACAGAAACTGTCAGTGTAAATGAACACTCTGCAGGAAATTGTGGTAGCAGTTTATACACTTGCATATGTAGTGTATGATCAATTACATATACTAACGGGTATGTATGACCTTTACACAGAGAAAGCAATGAACAAATGTCTAGGGCTTTTATGTGGACTGTGGTTGGAAGTTAGCTTAAAGTAAAAGTGTTTGCCCTCATAGTCTCCAGATATTTTATGCAAATTTTTAGTGAGTAGGGATAGCAATCTGGGTATGCTAACTAAATTTCCCTGCATATCCAGCCTGCTAAATTCCACCCATGATACCAATGAGGGACAATGCTTCCTTATCAATTCACTCTGTCAATGGATGGCTGAATTTCTACAGGGTGTCACACAGACCAAACACTGTTTCTAAAGTGCTTGGGAATTATTTCTACTTTCGGAGAGAAGTAGAAACCCATCCATACGTTACAGCTCAGGGAAGGAGGCTGGGGAAGGTACTGACTCTGCAGTTGCATCCTCCCCATCCCTCAGTTCCATGGAAGACTGCTCTGTGACCTTTGCTGAGATTATACTCAGTCATCTGCTGAGGCATATTTCCTGCTTTGGGGACAGACTCTCAGCTTCATTACTGTCATCCCTAGCACTGCCAGTGTCCCCTGTGCAGGGGGAATAATCCCATCCTCCTCACCTCCATAGATGGCAAATGCATGCCACATGCATGTGTGGGTGTGCATGCTCCCTCAGGTGAATGGAGGGAGGGTGAGGGCGAGGTAGCTTTCATGTGCAGTAGTATGCAGAAAAGGCAACATGGCTACTCAGAAAGCAGCATTGTGGCAGGGCCAGTAGGAAATGGGGCTCTGGCTCTGGGGTCTTCGGCAGATCCTAGAACACCCATCGCTCTTGGAAGCTCATAACCCCTCTCCTTCCACAAGGAACAAAGCCCAGGTGGAAACTCTGAGCCGAAATGTATAAAGTTTCCTTTCTTCAAAGTGCTTTTATTCTCTTGGCATAGGGACAAATTGTGCCTTGAGGGCCAGATCTGCAAGTGGATCCATATGGAGAAATCTTTATGTGTTGGGAACATCATTCAAGTCAACGGGATGCTGTGAGGGCACAGAAGCTTGCCAGGTCCAAGCTGCAATTTGAAAAGTGTTTTGTGTTCCTTCAAGGTAAAAGGCATACTATAAACCTAAGCAATAATTCTTTTAATAAGAAAACTATTGTGCTTGTTCTTTTAACAGCAAGATGCAAGAGAAGACCAAAACTTACATAGCTTTATACAATAGAAAATATTTTTTTTTTCCAACAGGTGGAAGGAATTTTATCTTGTACTTTGAGCTACAGGGAAAAAATAATCCAACAGATAACTTATCCATACCACAGGTATCAGAAAGAGTACAAGTCCTAAGAGATCTAACCTAATTGTATAGTAAAATTGAAGGCATTCCAGGCAGCACAAGCCATGCTGTCTCTGTTCAGGGGACAAGATGACAAATTCTTTTCACAAAAAAACCCACCAAACCCTATAAATTGTTACTGAGTGAACTTGAAAGTACATTTAGGGAGATCTGGTTATGGTATTTGAGAGCAATGTGGGACCATAAAGATAGTATTGTATATATTACCTTCGTGTTTCATACGTGCTGTTGTTGGCTGCAACCTGACCTGATGAAATGAGCATAAACCTGGGAATCAGAAACTTCTGTGATTTTACTCTCTATTCTACTTCTTTGCTATATCACCTTGAGTAAGTGACTAAACCTATTTGACAGAGGTCTTGTTTGTAGTTGCCTGTTTGATATGTGTATCATATCAAAAGGTTTGCAGGGCGGCTGCATAAAGCTTGAAGGTGGAGGCTGGAGGCTGAAAGCTGAATGCACTTCTCATCTTCATAGAGCCATCACTGAGACTATCCTAGCAGTCTCCACTGCAAGGGTCAAGGCAGTTTCCCAGGCCTGTGATACAGAGAACACAATCAGCATGCAAATTAGATCCCCCTTCACTTTCCTACCCAATGTTTTAAGATACTTTACATCAACTAATTTGGGTGCTTCCATCACAACTGCAATGCAAGAGAGGGATTCTTGGCTTCTCTTTCAGCTCAGGCATCACAGGGACCTTCCATCTAGCAAGAAGATAAAAAGGTTGCTATTAATCCAATAAGGGTTAAGTGTCATTTTGTTAGATGTCTATCTCCAACAGAAGTCCAGCCTTTCCTTTGCAAGCCCACATTTCCCTGTGAAATGCCTGCTCCCATTACATGTGTACTACAAAACACATGCTGGTTGTTGACTTCAGTGAAAGCAGGACTGGGCCTAAGAGACTTGCCTAACTTACTTTGCTAGATATTGTAAGATCATCCCTCACTGGAACAGAGAGGCACCAGATGGGTGGTAGTGGTTTGGAGGGAACGCGTACCCCACAGTCAGGTTTTTTTTTTCTGTTGCCTGCTTTTGACCTTTCAAGAAGTATGTTAAAATGACTACAATCCAAGAAGGCATATTGTATATAAAATGAATGACAGCTCCTAGCGCCACCAAGAAAATCAAATCCTTTGTTTATTTAAGATTTTTAAAAATACATCTGGGAGTAGAAGTCACACAGTTATAAATGAGCTCCCCAACCACCACCAAAAAAAATAATTATAATAAAAATAATGGTACCATATTCCCTGATAAATTTGTGCCAGAAAAACTCTTGGGGATCAAGTTTTTGTCAGTCCCCAGCTTTTACCAATTTAAATTCTTGGCAACATATTAAAAAAAAACTGTAGAAGGTATTTGAGACTGCAATCCCTCAGGTACTAAATCTAGTGTTTCCTGGCACTAGATGAATGTTACTGGAGTTAAAACCTAGCACCATAGCACCAGATCTCCATAGCTGTTCATATTTATACTTAACAGACAAATATGTCATGCTTTCAATATCCCTTTACACTGCCAATTTTTTCTCACATTTTTTTCTCTGATAAAAACAAAGGTGAGAAAGTTCCACGCAGTGGCTGACATCAGCCTATTTTTGTTTGTTTTTTCAAATTTCTAGGACATACCTTTTCCATCCTGAGACTGTTGCTTTACACTGCTTTTTTAATTACCTGATTGGTAGCAAAAAAGGAGGAATAGCACATTACGTGCCAGGTATACACAAGTCTTCACACCACAGCAAGTTTTCCACTCTGCATAGGTGGAAACAGGAGGTTTCTCAGACTTTTGCCCTGAATCTTCAGACCAGTCCACACTGGCTTCTGTCATGGTACAGACTAAGGCTGCGCTGCAGACAAGTTAGTCATCTATGCTCCTCTTAATGCCAGATATCAAGCAGAGTTTGTTCTCTGGCCACACCTTCCCATTTTTTGCTTCCCCCAAGTCATTCTCTGTCACGCAAGACTGGGGACTTTTAGCCTAAGTTCAAGGGGACTCCCAGTGCTGAGGCCTCCCTGTGCAGGAGAGACAGAGGATTTCTATTCCCTCTGCTCTCCCGGCTTGTCACTGAGAGTAGAGTCACACCTGAAGATCATTTTGAAGACTAAGCAGATAGTCTGATCTTGCACCATGGAAGTGAACCATAGTATTACAGCTAACTTCAGGGCAGGTCCATAGTGCCTCCACTAAAGAATGTCTTTGTTCTTATTTTCCAAATTTAAGTCTTTACCTTGGTGTTAACATGCACCTGCCATAGACAGTCTTTTGTACTGCCTAGTCAGATTACATTATTCATTCTTTTCACACTTCTTTATAGAAACCACCTTTCTTAATTGCTATTTTTTCCATACATTTCTGAATTTTCACGGACTTAAAGACAGAATTGCTTCCAGTATAAATCCAGCAAGTGGGGGATTCAGTTCCCAATATTCAGTCACTGCTTTCACCTTCTGACCTTTCCTCTTGAAATGGAACCACTACAACTGGTCAAAATATGGATGTAAAATGCCTGGCTATTGCCTTGCTAATGGTGAAACCAGCTATGCCACATATTCATGCTGTGCCTGCAAAATCAATGATTCAGCTCCATTGACTTTGCTACCAAAAAATAATCGAATCAACAAGCATAGGGAGCAGATAAAATACCTGAAGTCACTTCTACATTAAAGGTATTAAGACACCAGATGCTATTCTTGTTTCCATTTATGTATCCTCATCTCTTTTTCGAACCCATGGAACCACACAGAATATAAAGCTGGACAGTGAAACACTCAGCATCTGAGCTTCCTTCTGTAAAAAACCAGCTCTCTCTACTGCTTGCATTCCCAGTACTCAGTAAGTGCCTTGATCTTCTGAATCCTCCAAAGGGGAGGAAAACAGAAACACAGGTTTCTGAAGGATTACACTTTTTGTCCCAAAAGGATATTTATCTCCAGAAATGTACCTTTGGAACCACACAGGGATAGTCTCCCCACCTCTGAAGACAGAGTTTGGTCCTTTGCAATATGTTCTCTTCCTGTCCTTTTTGCTGCCTGCCTTGAGATCTGCCCTTGCAATATGAAAAAGAGATAGAAGAGGCATGTGTGAATCTGGCCTAGAAGGGAATAAGGAGGGGAGAAAGGTTGGGTAAGAGTGGATGGTTATGTATTTTCTAGATGATATTCAGCTTTGTATTGGTTTCACCTATTTGGTAGACTAAACATGAACCTAATAATCAGATCCTGCTTAAGCCCTGTGCTTCCCCAGTAATTGACTCTCACATATTGATTAAGATGTTGATGTGTCCCAGTATTTCTCAGTGGTAATGCAGCTGAGAATGGGCCTTCTCTCCCCGCGTTCTCAGCACTCTCTGTACTGCTGTCACCACACTCTCTTTAATGGATAAAGCTGTCATCCTAAAGCTAGAATGTCTTACAGGCACAAAGACAAAATTAACTGTTCAATAATTTATGGTACATAGAAAAAACTTTACCCAACAACTTCAATTGATTGCTCTAAGTGTTTTGACTGCACTTGCCTGCTTTGCATAAAGTCAGCTACTCTGGTGTGTCTAATTTGCATTTACAGTAGTTTCTTGGCCCACTCCACAATACAAGATTTTGAAAAACTTTGGCTTGTTTCAAGGGATTTTCCTGTATTGTGCAGACCTGACATTTTTTTCACTTCCCTACAGATTCATGAGAAAATCAAGATCTTCAGTGAAATACAGTTGGTGAGCTTAATTAGCAGAGATTGAGCTCAAGTGATTCAGATTGTTCTGAGGCTGCCCAGTTTTCCAACTCAGGAACCACAAAACCAGGCAATCAGTGGACTATACCATCCATGGTCTTGACCATAGGCAGGGAAACCTTTTATCATTTCAGATCAGTTTAAGCTAATAATTATTGAAATATCTTGTCATTTCAGAACTCCTGAAGTGAGCTGGTGGACACAGTCCAGCTCCTGGACATGTGAGTTCATATCACAAAAGCAGACCACAACAGTTTTAGCCAGAAGGACTATGTGGCAAATTATGTCTCTTCTCAGAATGGTAGATGTCATTTTGCTGGGGAAGCTGACAGTATATCATACATTAATGAGTAGCAACAACAACTTCATTCTCCAGGGATTCCAGTCTGGTACCTTTCGTTATTGCCAGAGTCTTTAAAAACAAAGTGCTGTTCCCCATCTGACTGTTTGTAAAATGATTTTTTTTTTTTTTTTGGTAGTGACATCTCTTATTACACTTTCTTTTTGTGTGAAGTTGGTGCTCATGAAACATGACACTTGTAATGTTTGGTTAAAACCAGGTGCAATAGAACAAAAGATGGTGGACATCATTCTGACATAATTTTTCTAATGTATTTCCATTCTGCCCTACAATATCTCTTTCTCTATTCATACTGACTTATGGTGTTTCCATGGTGCATTATAAGTTCACCATTAGGAACATATGTTTTTATTTTGGATGGAAAAGGTTAAGGAATCCTTTATGAAACATTATAAACAACCCGAAGGATTCCAGTCCATTAGGACCTTGAGAAAGGAAGCTGAGTCTGCTATCTTCTAAAGGTGGCAGAGACTATGTGGTATCAGAGAATGAGCAAATAATTACCCACATCAGCTCAATTTTGGGCTGTCATAGCATGGTGAAATTTTCCTGTTTCATGGCCAGGTGATTCAAACGTTCTTAACTGACCAAGGTGTAACGACATTGATCTCCCTATTTATCCAAAGTGCAGTTTTCCAGTTCACCTAGGTTTTTCTGAAATTACCATAATGACTGTACAAGGAGTTGTGTCTGTAGCATTAATTTGTGCTGGTAAGATTAGATATTAGCATATCAAAGCCGGACACTTCTAATGGGCATTAGACATTGAGCAATAGGAAAATGTCTTTAAGATGTTGCAAGTTCTAGACTTGCTGCTGTCATAAAACAGCAGTTGGCCACAACCTGCAGTGAAGTGACATCTTGGAAGATATAAGAAGATTTAGGTTTGCTATAAGAAAAGAAAAATCCATTTTTAGATTGTTTTATTGGTCAGCATCCAAAGAGTTAACATATGGTTATCTAGGGCCACATCTAGAAGAAAAGTGCACATAGTACATGCAATGTGAAGAGGAAATCAAACCAGAATGAAGCAAATAATGAAAGTGTATCCAGTCATGTTTATTTGCTTTTCTCATTTCAAGGTGTTAATCCTGCATTACTGAGAACATTCCCAGAATATTTCCCAGATGGAGACACAAATGCACCAGCATTTCCTGCCTCTATGTACTATATTTCCATTTGTCCTCCTTTGAGAAGCTCTTTCTAAACAGTCCCTCCAAGTGGGAGGATGTGTTGATTTCCAGTTTATTGTAGTGCTCGGTAGTTCAGCACCAGCCGTCAGAATTTTCAGTAGTCTCTGCTGTTTGCTGTGGAGCCTGTTCAAAGTCTAGGCCTCTGGAAGGATCCCCAGAAGGACTACAGCTGGGCCTGTTTGGATATCAAAGTCCAAATTAAAAATTTATGCCAGTGTTTGAAAAATATCTGACCAAAATCTTGGTATGGATTAAATCTCCCTTGCTGTACAAGCTTATCCAACTGGGGCTGGAGGATTTATTTTTAAAGTGAAGAAAGGGCCAAATAGCTGCATAAGCTGATTCAGGTCAGATGTTTGTTAGCTAAATTATCACTGGTAATGAAACCTTCAAGACCTCACAGGGAGGCTAAAAGAGCTCTGGCTTTTCTCTTGCCCTCTTGCTCTTCCTTTTCCTTCCCTTCTTCCTTCCTGCCATCCCACCTAACTGCCTTCCTTCCTTTTGCTCTTCTCTTCTCTCTTAATTTTCTTTCTTTTTCTTCCTTCCTCTATCTTTTCCTTCCTTCCTTCCTTCCTTCCTTCCTTCCTTCCTTCCTTCCTTCCTTCCTTCCTTCCTTCCTTCCTTCCTTCCTTCCTTCCTTCCTTCCTTCCTTCCTTCCTTCCTTCCTTCCTTCCTTCCTTCCTTCCTTCCTTCCTTCCTTCCTTCCTTCCTCCCTCCCTCCCTCCCTCCCTCCCTCCCTCCCTCCCTGCCTCCCTCCCTGCCTGCCTGCCTGCCTTCCCCCCACTCCACCTTTCTTTCTGAACTTTCCTCGCACCCTTCCCTTTCTTTCTCTTTTTGATTTTAAGTCAGAACTCATAGCAGATCAACTGCCCGATACATGGCATATAAGGACATTCACAGTGGGAGAAGGAAGCTCCTGTACCTGCCAGCACTAAAATTCAAACTGGGACATCAACAACACAACAGTAACAATTTGTTGCTGGAATAATTTATTGGGTCCTGTACTTCACAGCTGAACTGAAAACAGACAAGAGCTTGCTCAGCCACCCTTTTGTAATGATTCCTCTGTGGAGGGCTATTGGATGATTCTGAGCTAACAGGGACGACTGAGAAGTCTGAAATGGCTGTGCTTTCAGCTGAAAAATAACTTGCTTACATCTTCCTGCAATGTACTGTTTAGAGCCACTCACATACGTGCCGTTTTTTTGCTGAAAGACTATAGGTCAAGTGGGGGAGACTTATGTACCTGTCAGACCTGACTCTGATTCTTTCCTTCAGGAAGCAGAGCTCTGAATTAGCCAATTATTTTACAAGGCTGCAGATAAAGAATAAAATGTCTACCCCAGTTGGATCCACATGGCAATAGTAGATAAACAGAACTAGTCTGGTTTGCTACTTTTTTTTAGAAGAAATCGCTAAAGTTTGTGAAGAGCAGCTATGCTTCACCCTTAAAGCTCATAAGATCCCAGAAATCCACAGACTTGGAGATGCTCCACAGAAAATCTGTACTCTGCATGAATGACTTCTGTTTCTTTTGAAGGTACCTCCCACTAACTCCATTTGCCACTCCCTCATTCTTATAGTGAAAAAGAGAACAATGGATCTCTGCCTCCTCTGTGTCACCATGATTTTACAGATAAGAGAAGAAAGGGATTCAAGCCTGCCTGGGAATAGTATTTGCTGGCCATGTGTGGGGCTCGAACTAGACAAGCAGATGCATCTGCCCTGCAGCTATGTCTAGAAAAGCCTAGCGCTGTCTCACAGAGTGAGCACAGCATCCAGCCCAAGAAGCCTGTAGTCCTTTCTGTGTTATAGAAGGAAAAGACCTTGAAGATCATCTAATTCAACCATTAACCTAGCACTGACAGTTCCCAACTACACCATATCCCTAAGCGCTATGTCAACCCGACTCTCAAACACCTCCAGGGATGGGAACTCCACCACTCTCCTGGGCAGCCCATTCCAACACCTAACAACACCTTCTGGAAAGGAATACTTCCTAATATCCAGTCTAAACCTTCCCTGGCGCAACTTGAGGCCATTCCCTCTTGTCCTATCACTTGTTACTTCGTTAAAGAGACTCATCCCCAGCTCTCTGCAACCTCCTTTCAGACAGCTGTAGAGGGCGATGAGGTCTCCCCTCAGCCTCCTCTTCTCCAGACTAAACAACCCCAGTTCCCTCAGCCGCTCCTCGTACGACATGTGCTCCAGACCCTTCACCAGCTTCGTTGCCCTTCTCTGGACACGCTCGAGTAATTCAATGTCCTTTTTGTAGTGAGGGGCCCAAAACTGAACACAGGAATCGAGGTGCGGCCTCACCAGTGCTGAGTACAGGGGTAAGATCACTTCCCTGTCCCTGCTGGCCACGCTATTTCTGACACAAACCAGGATGCCATTGGCCTTCTTGACCACCTGGGCACACTGCTGGCTCATGTTCAGCCGGCTGTCAATCAACACCCCCAGGTCCCTCTCTGACTGGCAGCTCTCCAGCCACTCCTCCCCAGACCTGTAGCACTGCTGGGGGTTGTTGTGGCCCAAGTGCAGCACCCGACATTTGACCTTATTGAAGCTCCTCCAGTTGGCCTTAGCCCATCGCTCCAGCCTGTCCAGGTCTCTCTGCAGAGCCTCCCTACCCTCGAGCAGATCAACACTCCCACCCAACTTGGTGTCATCTGCAAACTTACTGAGGGTGCACTCGACCCTCTCGTCTAGATCATCAATAAGGATGTTAAACAGAAGTGGCCCCAAAACTGAGCCCTGGGGGACACCACTCGTGACTGGCCACCGACCATTCACCATAACTCTTTGGGCCCAGCCATCCAGCCAGTTTTTTATCCAGCAAGGCGTGTGCTCATCCAAGCCACAAGCTTGTGTCCAAGTCCTCTTTGTGAAGTCCACAGAGACTTTTGTGTTCCCCCAGGCAGGCCTGGCCAACTTCTGCTGGGTGCAGGTGGGCAAGCAAGAGGGTGTGCCACCTTACTGGGCTGTAGGGCTTTCTGCAGGGCTTTCTGACCACCAGTGAGAGGGCCTTAGGGCATTTCACCCAGGGCAGTGAAGGACACCACAGAGAGGATAAAGTGCCACCAGACGTGTATGCCAAGGAGCAGCAGTGAGTCCTAGTTTGAGGCTCTTCAACAGGACTGTCGTTCATAAGGGTGCAGAGTTGTCTCCAACCTGAGTCCTTACTAGGGTGGACCAGACAGCAGGAGTGCTACCACCTACTCCCTCCTGTGAAGATCTGCCACTGCCAACTGCACCTTTACAAATGACGCCTGGATGGTGCCTGCAAATAAAAGCATCCAGGCAGTTCGCTGCAGGACATGTGTGTGCACAACTGTGCATGTAGTCTGATCTCCCCCAGAGCACCCTAACACTGGTGGCAGGTGAACCCCAACATGCTCTGGTAGTCATCTACCCACGGAGGGTGAAAAGAGCAAAATAATTGGTGTGCCTGTGGTCTGGTAAGAAGCAAGAAGTTTTCTGTCAGCCTTGTGGCTTCCAGGGAGGTTTTTCAATTATTTTAATTTTTTACATAAGGCAGGATATACTGTGCATCTCCTCTTCCAGACCATTCTCTCTAACCAGCCTACGGGCAGAAACCCAGCACCCAGACTAGTAGCCCAAATCTGTGTGGCAGGGAGGGTTTGCAGACCTCAGTTTTGTTTACTCTGCTTCTGCAGACACAGGAGGATGCCACAGGGAAATTTTCTTTGTTTCTCACGTGCTTCTCAGGGCCAGACCAGAACAAAGCCAGTGTTTATGTTCCCTGTCTTTCCCTGAGTAATCCACTCCAGGCTGTAGCCCCAGCAAGGGCCCCTGGGTGCGCTGCATCTGGGTGGACTCAGAGGGTTTCCAGCTGGTTCACAAAGGCCGAAGGCCGGGGTGGTCTGCCCCTCCACATCCGCCTGCAGGCTTGCCCCCAGTCCAGGCTGGCCCCTGTAAACGAGAGGCAGGGGGATGAGAAGCCATTTCTCTGCTCCCTCGTGCTGAATTGAAGATGGCCCAATAAGCACGGGGTGGGGGCTTTCCTTGTGCACTGCGGCTGCACTTTGGCTTACTTGAGCCACCTCCCAGTGAGAAGGGATGGGCTGCTTTTAAATGTTTTCTCTTGCTTTTTTTGGTCTCCCAGTAGGGCAGGCAGTCTCAAGAGAGCAGTTAAGTGTGGGCTGGCTTTCAGGGCTTTCTCCTAGCTAGCAGCCTCTCTCTGTGAAGCCAATTCAGCTTGCTTGCACCTGACAATGTGAAAAGGTTTCTTCACATGACAATAATAAAGTATTTTTGCACTTTATAGCATGTGTCTCCTCTCCGGACTCCAAACCCTTGGGGAAGGTCTTTATTCCTATCATTTCCCTTCTCCTCCCCACCTTTCCACACAGCACTCAAGGGACCCATGCCTGGTGCATGTCTTACTCTTTCAGTAAGTTGTTAGTTTCTATAGGGAGAGACAGCAGTTCAAGGACACAAGTCTAGTAGGACTGTTGCATAAAGAATTTATATAGGTATATAAGAACACAAAGCAAGGCAGAAGACAAAGTTGTCATTAGAGGTGAGGTAGGAAAGACTGGCTACTTGATGCACCCATGTTCATCTTGTATTTGGTTGTACAGGGAATGGTTGTCCATTCTGTTTGGAGGAACATTTGCTGAAGCAATCATTCTTCTGAGAAGAGAAAGGAATCATCCAGTCTCCCACTCCACCATGGCTGAATGGTAAAAAGTACATAAAGAAATTATTTTTTTTCTAAATGGGGAGTAGATGTGGTTTTGCTGCTGCAGAGCAGGGAAAACTGGCCCAGAGGATCCTGAGGGTATCAACAAGATCAATCATGTACTCCCTGTAACCACCCCTTTCTTAGGCTTGACATGTGTGGCATTGTTGGGACCCCTGGACCAGGGAGGCAGTGTCATTTGTACAGGAGTGTGGCTCAGCAGGAAGATGCTGGTGTGACCACCATGGACAAGGCCAGTGTGGCTGGCTGTATGTTCATCCAAGTGGGCTGGTGGGTCCCTACATTGCAGAGACTGCTCCTTGTGATCAGAATAACTGCTGCAGCCCTACAGTAGAAGTGAGGTAGAAATGTGCGTCTTGCCTACATCCCCAGCAGAGCCCAGCACCTGATGAACCCGGAGGTGAACACAGCCATCTGTTGCCTTCTCTGACTCTTCTATACACTTCCACAGATATGGCAGTGTTCCTCATTGTCCTTTCTTGCCCAAACCTAGCGAGAAGCCAGCTCTGAAACTCCAATTGCTGTCTCAGGCTGCTTACCATTAGTTCTACAGCTTTGGTGTAGAACTGAATTACTTCTCATCTTCCATGGCCTTGGAGTCTGCCACAGATGGAAAGAGAGGGTCACAGGTTAAGTCTTTATATGTCCTAAATGAATGGGATTGGATGGGAAGGGGGAACAAAATTCTTTCTCAGCTGCCTAAGTATCTTAAAACAGATGCACTGTTAAAGGGCAGCTGGCTAAATCTGGGCACTGGCAAGAATGAGCTCATGAGGGTAGAAGAAGAACACAGAATATTGGCTACTGAAATAGTTTATGGTAACAAATATATGAAAACTACTTCGAATTTTCATTGGGAGGAAGCCCTGTCCTTGTTGGATTTCTTCAGGATAGCTCTACTCACCTTTCAGCATGTCACAGGGTTACAGGATGCAGAAAGCTTTTGATTATAAGACTTGAGGTATCTCCCAAGATCTTTATTGTTCCTTGAGATTGCTCATAGTTTTGCCTTCTTTTTCTGTAATTTTGTGTTATTTTGCAAAAAAAATAAGGAATGTAAGTCATCCTTCACTTAAAATACCAAAGGAAGCCTGTCTTTTTTCCCCAATTCACTGTCTCTATCTGCATGGAAGCCAGACTGGGTTGCATCAGTAGTCAAAGGTCCTAAATTGAGCAATTGATCAGAAACACACTGGGATATCCATGTGTTGCAACCTTCCCAGACTTACCATTTCATCCTCTTCAGGGCTGTCTCATGCTTCTTGAGGGAGGCAACTACAGCTCAGGAAAGGTCTTGGGGAGGAGAGTAAGGCAATCCTTTCTCAAACTCCTCAGCTTCTTGTCTTTACAACAGTGTGCAAAAGTGCGTGCTCAACCAGCTTTCTCAGGTTTCCCAGCTTTTTGGGGAAGGAGTGAATACTGCTCCTAAGTCAGAGGTACACAATAGAAGAATTAATATTTTCTTTTGAGAGAGCGTGCATGATAATTCTTATTGTGTAGTGTCTCTCTGAATGACTTGTTTTGAGATGCAGAAAACAAACGAAAGAGTTTTAAAAAAAATAGAAAGTGTCCATAAGACAGTAGACTGGGGGAGTGCCCTAGGCAACCCACTACTGATCTCGGCACAAGGGTGGGTCACAGGGGAAGGATAATTTTGGCATACACAGCGATAGGACCAGGAGTTGCAGCCTTTTCTTTCCCTTTATCATCCTCGCAGCTGGCTGCTCTCCACCCATCCAGCAGCTATAGCCTCTCTTACTCTGTGGGAACAGTGACAACCTTCTCTGGCATGGCAGTAAGGCAGGCAGGAGTTGCTCGAGCTGTCATTCCTCACCACCTTTGCCTAAACTGCATTTACTTGAGGGAGTTGGATGGAGGCATCTGGCAGTTCATTCTTGGTCTGTCTGATTGTTACTTCCTGGGAAAATTAGAGGGACATTGGAGACAAAAGGGGTCGATACTTTCATAGCTGCACACACCACAAGAGGCAGGAACTCTGTACAAGAGCTCAGCGTACATGATAACCTTTTGCATTTGTCCTACACCAGATGATTGTATCTGTTACTGCTCATGTAGAGAATCTGCAAACATATGTAACCCGAGGTTCAACAAGCTGATAGGCTTGGCAGAGACATGCACATTCTTGCCCATAAATCTTAGCTCAGCTCTCAAGTATGATTGCAGTGGTACAGCATAGGCCAGATTCTTATCTCATTTACACCCTTGCCAATGCAGATGCTAAACTGTGGGCCTAAAAGCTGTGCAGCTGTGGCCTGAGCTGGAGTTTCAGCGATGTCCAGCATGAGAAATAGTTGCACCTAAAATGTGTTTCCTACATAATGAATAATGAACCAGAATGTAGATAATGAACCAGAATAATTGAACAATTGTGAACCAAAGCAGAAGCACGAGTCTGGACTGTTCTGAGATCTGGGATAAATGTAGTAAATTTATAACTATTTCTAATCCTGTGGCTGTGCTCTTTTCTTTTTTTTTTTTTTTTCTTTTTTTTAAAATCCACAATACCCATAAGAAAGTTTTGACAGGTCTGATAGTAGGTGGGATGCTCTTTTCAACATTTACTTGTGAAGCAGCTGATCTATAGTTGTAGGATAAACAGGAACATCATGAAAGGTGGAAAATCAGATGGTATCCAAGCCTCCCTCTTCCAGCATAAGGGAAAGTTTCTGTTGATGCAACATGCACAAAGGTGCCCAATACCTACATTAGACTTACTTTTAGGTCTTCATTGTGTTAAGTATTCCAGCTTAGACTCAATTGTACCTTAACAAAGTGGGTCAAAGTGGCTTAAGATATTGATATATTACACAGCTATTGATATCTTACACAATCTTCTGATTTGGCCTCTTCAGTCTGGACTGAGATTGAAGATCTGCACGAGAGTTGTTTGTGTTTAGAGACAGGAGCTGCAGCACTGTATTAAATTAAAGAAAGGGCTGGAGAAGACCAAATGGAGAATGAGAGGAATGGGAGGAGGGTGGAGAAAAGTTTAAAAGCAAGATGAAGAGGAGGAATAAGAAGAGTCCACAGGGTCAGGCAGAATCTGATAAACTTTGTCAAAAGCCTCAAAGTACTTTGAGGTGTTTTCTAAACCTTCTAACCTTGTAACATTTTCCCATCAATAGTCCAGAGGTGAAGTGATTTATGAATATACATGCTTACACAGTTCTCTGTAAGCATCTTGATAAGGTAAATATATCACCCAGCAGGAGGCTACATAGCACACTAGTCTCCTTCCTCAGAGAGGAATTTAGTGTTGTGGGCCCCAGCTATCCCTTTCTGACATACACAGGGCATGCAGTTTAGTTCTTCATTAAAAAATGTCCCATCGAGATGTTTAAACACAGATCTCCCTGTAAGGTTGAATACATTGAATTGCCCTCCATCCAGTTCTTCTCCATTTAATTGGTATAAAGCAGCTTCCCCTTGGCTACTTCCTCCCTTGAAATTACATAAGTAGCCTCACTAGCAAGGCATAGGTAAATATTTTACACTGTGCATCATGGATTAGGAGCACAGGTCCCATTAACCAGAGCTGGAATCACGCGGCTGATTTTCCCCTCACACTGTGCTAGAAACATACCCTACAGGATGCAGAGACTGGGCTCCCAAGTGCCACCTTATGAAGAAGGTGCGGAACACTTTCATTTAATACTGCATGTGTTTCCATTAGCAGAGTCAATTGCTCTCCGTCCTCAGTTTTAAGACTCCCTGTTTCTCTCTATTACAGCTCTGTTTCCAAATGCCTGCCAATCCTCTCTAGTCCTTCCATCTGAGCCTGCAAAGTTTTGATGATATAACACCACAGCATCTTGGCTTTCATTTGGTTTAAACTTTGTGTTCACAATTACATATGTGCTTCTCATGGGCTTACTGCTGCTTAGGAAAGCTTATGTGCCGTGTGTATTGTCAGTTTGGGGTGGCAACTTAAGGGGTGCCAGTAGAGCAGAGGCCTGAGTATCCTGAAACCTGCAAAGCACATGGGGAAAAAACATGTGGCTGCTACTTTGATTCAGAGCACCACAGCAACTGTCCACACTGGCACGGCTCCTGCAGAGTGGAAAACGTATGTACTTGTGTAAATACTAAGCAAAAACCAGAATACATTCATCACATATGTAAAAACAGAGCTGTGGTTAGTATACCATACACTGTGGTCTGTTACTACTCTACGAAGTGGCATCTCTGCTACCTGCATGGATATGATGTATCACTTGCCAGGTATCATCTTTCCTCATTTACAACTGTGTTGCTTGATGCCACCACACTTTGTCTTTACTGCATAGCTAACTCTACCTGCCTAGGAAATTTACAAAAGAAAATGGCCTGTTCCAGGTAGTCTGTGCAGGTGAGGTCATGTCGTGGCAGCTAGTAACAAACATGAATTTCCACTTACAAAAATATCTGAAAGTTTTTTAAAAATTCAAATTCAAAATTGTAACTTTCAGAAAAGTAAAATTTCATTTTTATGTAGCATTTTAAAAATAAAAAATATGCATACAAGCATTACAGAAATGTATAGAAATCTAAAATTCCACAATTACTTAAATAAGCTAAGTACTTTGCTTTAAATTTCAGCTGTTAGAAACAGTAGATTAGACTTACTGTTTGTATGAATGTATGAAGTGAAACAAAAATAATCATCAGCGTGATGTATGTCAACTTTATCAAAGAGCATCAGTGAGTGAAATAGTTCCTTTTACCTTTTTTAACTCAAAATTTCACTGAAGTAAACTTGTTCTTCAAAAATGTTTTGATTTTTTTTATTTAACTGCATTAGTTAACAGAAATGTCTATTAATTATTTTCACCAGTTTGATCCAGAACACAGCTGCTATGAAATTCTATATATGACCCACCTTCAACATGAAAATCTTTGCTACCTCCTTACTGATCCTGTCTTTTGTTTTGAGTTCTTTGCTAATAAGTAATGAAAATGTTACAGCCTTACAGCTTGTTTTGTGGTTGCAATTACGTAATCATTATTAATGAAGCAACAATGTCAAAACTGTGTGAAACCAAACTCACATTTAAGCACTTACAATAAACAGATATAAAACAACAGATGTCTCAGTTTTTGTTCTCCAATGATTTCATCCCTTGTTAAAAATAAACGTCTGGTTTAAAAAAGAAAAGGGCTTTTCTCAACTCTTACAAATTAATTGAATCCAGAGCCTGGTCATACAACTAAGGAGTTCTCTTTTATTCTTCCCAAAATTTGTTTGTGGGGATGTTTTTATTCAGTAAGCAATCCAGAAATTCTAGGAAGTCAGTGGTGTAATGGTCATCTGCCCCAGCTGAAGCATTGGCCCCCTGATATCAGTCAGAAATGTAGCCAAAGTGCCAGGCTTGCCTCCAGAGTAGAACACCCTGAAAAGATTTTAGGACAGGGATGGTTTCTCTCCACAGTTTTGATTCAGTCAACTGACACTGGACAGTTACAAATGTTGGTTCAGATTTGGGTCAGAATTTGTCAATAGGTGCAGGGAGGTCTCTAGATCTGGGGAAGCTCAGAAAGCCAGCATTCAGTTTTATGCAAACATCAAAAGTCCAGATGCTTATTTGAACCATCCACATCTGTTGAGTCTGCAAAACGGGGCTGGAAATTTAGCTGGAATGGGTTTCCCTGCAAGATTTCCTAGACTTCATAGTTGAACTTGTGGCCAGAAATACCAGAGCTTCTTTTGGTATTTGAGCACTTTTTATTCCAGTGCTAACTAGGAATGTTTAGGTTACATTTAATGAGTGGGTGGGATATACAAAAATTTAAAACTTTGTAAAGATTCAGATCTAGTGAACAGACACCGTGAACAATGAAATACTTAATAAGAAATGAAAGCTCTATTAGCAATTTGTGAAGCAAAGCAAAAATATATTAGAAGCTGGATAGTTTTATATTTCTCTGAAGGATAAAACTCAACCTACTCTTTACCACAAGAAAATCTTTGGTAAATTATTTTTTGGGAACAACAGCATAGGAAAAACCCACTATTTTTAAATTTATATTCAGGTTCTTAGTGAAAATCAGTGTCCAAATTTAGGGTTTGGACAATACTTCCTTCCCCTCCTCCCTGCTCCCGTCCCTGTCCCTCTGGCACTGGAACAAGTGCAAAACAACTGTCTGTGCACTTTATTGCAAATCTTGCAGAAATTTAAACACACAAACCAAGGTTCTTGCAAATTGCATTCTGAGAATATAGCACATTTATGCTTACAGCACTATAAGCAATGATAAGATCTTTTGAACAATCTGTTTTCTCAAATTATATTAACATCATGGAGCAGCATAATCTGCTTGTAGACACCAAAGGGACAAAAAAAATCAGTGTTTTGTGTCCTTCTTCAGGACATTGCTTTGGCAATAGACATTCACGGTCTATATCATCATGAAGGATGTGGTGCACTGTTAGAGCTGCTGTTCTTTAGAACAGACACCAGGCTCCACACAGCTCTGCTGATAATCAAGCAGTAAAAATCCAGGCAGCAGCTGAGGGTCCTTGCCAGCATTGTGCTCCCTGGTCATGTCACATGTTACTTCACTTTTAAAGGTGAACAAAATTGCCTACCACGTTTCTCTGTGCTTAAGTAGCAGTACATGACATGCCTTAAGTCACTACAAAAAATTTCACAAAAAGTTTCACCACTACAAAAGATTAGCAAATAGCTAATGCAATCTTTTTCTGCATAATACCCTTGAACCTTTGCTGTGGAAACACAGACCCTCCCACCATAGCTGAAAGTAACAACAACCTCCCCCTTTTGTACAGGCACTATTACAATCAAACCATGTTCATGCATTGTGTAAGTACTCTCATATTCACACTTGTACTGTTAATCCCAGGAACTACCAATTAAACTTTCTTCTACATTTATTTATTACATATTTTCCTCTGCAAAGCACAATTTTTATTATCTAACAGAGCAAAACCAACCCCCAGGAAACTGAAACTGAGAGTGACCTATGGTTTTAATCTTCAATCAACATGAAAATAGGTGACTGCTTTGTTTTGATGGGTTTTGCACATTATAATTGCACTTACAAAGAAATTCCTTGAAAGCATGTGTTGTGTTGAGTGGCTGCATGCAAACAACTTTAGAACTAAGTAACTTTGATCTTGACTTACAGACTATAGGGCAAAGGTTAAAATCACCAGCTTTGTTGTCCTGTTGGCAGCAGTTCCTTTTTGAACCTTCCTGCTTCCAGTGAAAGTGATATACAGTAATATACACAAATCTCAGTGTCTTTGATTGTGTTTGAAATTGAAAAAATTATCAAATCAATAACTTCTGGTATTTGATCAACTTTCTATACATAATGTTAGTGAGAATCTGACTGTTCTTGCATATATATACACACAGAAATGGAAACAAAGATATTCCAAAAGACATATTTGCATGCATAGGTAATGTGCAGGCAGAGAAGCTAGCTGGCTATTTGAAAATTTACATAAGAAAATCTATGTTGTGTGGATTTGTTGTGTTGTGCTTATTTGTGCAAGATGGAAGCTAAATATAATAATCCAAGTTAGAAAAAATTGATTTTAAGAGACTTTGTTAAATACTTAGAAATTGTCATTCTAATGGGTTGTAGACATTTTGTAACAACTCCACAACGAGCCAAAAAATAAAAAAGCTGTTGTAACTGTAATGGGAATCCAGTGCATGAAGACTTTGTACTGCTATGAACAAACTACACTTATATTGCCTTTTACATAAAAAAAATAAAGTGTGCTGAAAGAATTTACTGAAATCTTATAATATGAGGAATTTTGACTGCCTTGGCAAAGTGGAAACTTCACAGTTACTCAGACCTTAATGTCGGGACATTTGCTTACCCCCAAGGAAAGCCATTAACAGCATCTACTCCTTAAATTGGTGTCTGAGGCAGACCTTGCAGGCCAAGACACAGAGCAACAGTCAGCAGTGTGAGGTTCTGTGCTATTAATCGGCAGAATTCTAGTTTGTATGTAGCTAAAGAATTACAGCTGTTTCATACAATGGGTAATAAATGAGCAAGACAAAACAAATGAGCAAAGCAGTTGTGTCCTGCTCCTCCCTACCCCCTGGTCCTAATTATCCTGTCTCTTGCAGCATGTCAGTCCCATTAACTTCATCTTGGGTTTTTGTGTGCAAGTCTTGGGACAGTTGCATCCCAGAGTAAATACACTGGTGACATAAGCAGCAGCCAAACAAATAGCTGGAGTGTAATTTTCTGAGAAGTTGTGAGTACGCAAAGCCTCATAATGTTCTCTGATTTGCTCCATCTCCTCTTTTAATCTGTCTCCCTCTCACTCATGTAGACTGTTCCACACCTTTCTTTCCCTTCAGCACAGAATATCATAAACAGTAAATGCCAAAGTATGGCATGAAATGTACCCCTTTACAGACATTTTCTAGTGAGCTTTGGCCACTATTTATTTCACAGCTGAATTTGACCTAGAGGCATACAGGGCAGATACAGCTGTCTTCACTGGTTCTGGCTTTGCTGTGTGTTTTCCAACATGTATTTTCTAATCGTGATGGCTGAGTGCCTCTCACAGGAACCCCAGGTAGTAGAAAGCCCTTGCTTACGCAAAGCTCAAATGGAAAAAATCCAAGCTGCCTTCTAAACACTTTAAAATAACACTTTCTAATGCTTCCTATGGGTGATGTTGACACGTTTACAATGTTGATTTAAAGGGTAGGGGGAACATAGTTCTCCCTCACACCACAAATGTAAAGTTACTAGCCCACCCTCTCACTGGAGCCACACTGAAATGGCTGCCAGCAGATCTTGAGTGCCTGGTACTCAAAACTCAGAAAACAGGCAGACAGTGGCCTCTGTGGCTATGAGAAAAACCTTTGAAGGGTCCCCTGCTTTCTGCCCCTCCATGCTGGAGACACAGTCAGTATCAAGCACTGATACTGCAATTCCTGAGAGATTCGGCCCAACAGTTCCTGAACTTTCTGTAAACCATTATAACCCAGGTTTGCTGTACCAAAGTACATGCTAAAGATTTTCTTCATTTCTTTACCCAATCCTTCATTCACAGGTCTTTGCTGGAACTAATCTGACTGTAAAGGTTTGTCAGTCTTCAGAAGTTCTAATTTCTCAATCACCTGTTCTGACATGATCCTGATTTTCTTCAATATTTCGTCTTCCACCCCTGGGAAATTTATGTCTGTTCCTGGCATTTGTCTCCCATCTTCCTTTGTGAACACAGAGGGGAAAATTTCATTTAATTTCTTTCTCCCTCTCTCTTTCTTTTTTTTTTCCCTCAGCAAAGTCTTCTTCTGTCAATAAATTACTCCTGCCACATCCTGGAGGCCAGTTGTCTCTTCCATTGACCCCGAAGTTTCTTACGGTTTAAAAAAATAAGTATTATTAATCTTTATCTAGGTAGCAAGCTATTTGCCATTCTTCAGCTTTCCTTTTCTTATTTTGGTTTCTTTCTTCCATTCAGTCCTCTCCACAGTCCACTCTGGACTTGATCTTTTAAATTTTTCACATGTCCTTTCTTCACCTTTGATTGGTTTTTCATTTCCTTGTTCTTTATTAGGTGTTGGCAACTCAGTACTGTAGGTGGCATTTTCCTCTTTCCTCTCCCTTCCCTCATCCCTAGCCTCTGCTGAACCACAGCTCAGAATGATGTCAGGAGAGCATTTAGACACCTTTCAAAGATGTGATACTGACCACCCTGCTCATTAAAGGTCTTACAATATATTTTGCAAGAATGGGTGCATTAACCCTTGCATCCTGGACCAATTCCAAATGGAGAGATTACTTTCTGCCTACCTGGACTCCCTTTGCAGTTTCGATGGGATAGATTAATCTCTGCTTGACTTGTAGCATAGCACTGCTATCAACATGTACCACTTTCCACACCAAAGGTGAATGACTGGATGGAGGCTATTCTTACGTTATAGATGGTTCTTTTCTAATTTCAAAGTGAAAACATTTTTGGAAAGAAGGTTCTGATTGTCTTTATTGTTCCATGTTTCCTTCTGGTGATTTATAGCCATAGTTCTTGCACAGACAGAGTTCTACCTCCAGGCAGTTCTTCCTTCCGCCTCTTTCTTCTCCATCCCCACGTGGAATGTACTGCTTAACAAAGTGACATGCAGCATCCCCATTTTTCACTCTTTACGCTCTTATTACCAGTTCAGATGATGTCCAGGTCAGACTGTTTACATCCACCACTACAAAAGCAGCTTCAGACAGCATTTCTTGCAGTGGTCTCCAGCTATACATGTCTTAAAATGGAGCTGCAGTCTTCATAGAAGGTTTTCAACAAAAGATTCCTCCTATGACTTCACGTATAGGAAGTGCTTGCAGATGTCAGGGAAAAGTAGAAGAAAGCATATTGAGGTGTAAACTTGTGTTATCAGTCCATATAGTATAAATGAAAGCAGTAAGCCGTTTCCTCAGAATAGGTGTTGGAGAAAGATGGCATGAGTGACAAGAACCAGAGAGAAAATATTTCTAGGAGTGCTGAAAGCATCCCTTAAGGTTGAGAGTGAACTAATCAAACAGCAGTTTATTTAGGTTCAAGTCCCATGACTGGTTTGTGACTTTATGCTCTTCTTCATTGTTCTAAAATAAATGGACAAAACTGTTCCTTTCTGAATTCCTATTGCTACTAAGAGCCACATCCTGTCCACATGGCTTCCACCATGAAATGACTGGAGGGCAACACTGACCCACCTCAGATGAAGAAGTCCTCTATTACAAGTTCCTTGACTGCCTTCTCACTTTCTTCCACAGTGTAGCATTTTGACTTCAGAGCTG
This sequence comes from Strix aluco, assembly GCF_031877795.1. NCBI lineage: Eukaryota > Metazoa > Chordata > Aves > Strigiformes > Strigidae > Strix > Strix aluco. The sequence continues at coordinate 35,560,710 of NC_133971.1, forward strand.
TTGAAAAAAAAAACCTTCCTTTCATACAAAATCACAGAATTTCTTCTGTGATACTATACTATTACTATATTATACTATTTCTTCCTTTTTTTTGCAAACTTTGCTGAACTCATGACCTGCTTTGCTTGACCTCCCCAATATTATCTAAAGCAACCAAGTGATCATGCAAGGCCTTTGCCTGACCACTGTTCATGAACTTGGATTTTTCACCTATTCTTCCTCCCTTTTCTTATGGCCTTTTATTATCTGTTTCACTATTTTGCGTCTGCTCACCTATACTGCTACTTTATTCCCTTCTGCGTCCGTGTGCGTAAGACCACTTTCATAGACATATCTTTGGAATCTCCTTTCTGCTAGCCTGAACTCAGTATTATAGTTGTTCCTGTTCCTCACTGTATATAGCTTCCAGACAGTCCTTTTAGCCTTTTACCTGTACTGATTTTATATTGTTCCCAGATGCCTAAACCATGGTTGATCCCTTTGTGAATGATTTTGGAAGGATTGCTAGTTGAAAAAAAGCAACAAACAAAAAAACACTTGCATACTGGACCACAGGGAGTTTCAAACCCCGGTATTTCTCCTCCCAAGAAGGCTCAATTAAAGAACTGTGATTCATAAACAGATCCTGTGATCCTTCAGTCGGCTAGCTGCAGTTCATTTGGTCATTTTTATGTTTTGGATATTCTCAGATCTCCTTGACAGAGTAGTCAAATGCTGATCATCATACACAAATCAGCAGCTTTGATGCAGGCTTTTTAACAAATTCCAGACTCAGGCAAACAGGTTAATTTCTTTCTTTCTTTCTTTCTTTCTTTCTTTCTTTCTTTCTTTCTTTCTTTCTTTCTTTCTTTCTTTCTTTCTTTCTTTCTTTCTTTCTTTCTTTCTTTCTTTCTTTCTTTCTTTCTTTCTTTCTTTCTTTCTTTCTTTCTTTCTTTCTTTCTTTCTTTCTTTCTTTCTTTCTTTCTTTCTTTCTTTCTTTTTCTCCTTCTCTCCTTCTTTCTCTCCCACTCCTTCCTTCCTTCCTTCCTTCCTTCCTTCCTTCCTTCCTTCCTTCCTTCCTTCCTTCCTTCCTTCCTTCCTTCCTTCCTTCCTTCCTTCCTTCCTTCCTTCCTTCCTTCCTTCCTTCTCTTAAAAACAACAATTGAATGTGGCAGCAAAATAGACTATTGATAAGATTTGTACCAGCACTGAAGGTCTGTTTTACAGTACCTTAATTTCTGTTTGGAGGCATTGTTTACATAGTGCATGGTGTGATCAGATGTTTCTTTAATGCATTCACAACAGCTTGGCTTATTTTTTACATAGTGAAGGATCACACTATGCTATGTCTCATCATGTTGTTAGTGAACATGACACAATATTGGAAATTAAACATGACAGTTAAATGGCAAAAGACAAATAATTATTTTCAAATCAAGAATATACTATGAACTTAATTAGCACCTCTCAGCACTTCCCAGGTTTGATTTACAAACATCCTGGGCCAAATTCTTTGCTCAGTTTTAACCATGCAAACATCTATTGTGTACGTCAGAGAGTTAATTTTCTGCTGTGTTTGCACTTTATTTTTGTAGACAATGTCTGCTATATTCCTTTCCAAAGTGCAATGGCAGAAGATGAAATGTGATTAAGATGGGGATTGAGGGGGAGGTATATTGAAGACATCAGTGTGAGGTATGTGACTGGGAGCAATGAAAGCAGAAAATGTGGTAGAAAACAAGGGTGAAAGACTCAACCCAGTCTCATGAGTCAAGGGATTTATGAATGAAAAAGTAATACGTCTGAAGGGACAGGTATGAGGAAAGGGACTGCTCCCTGACAGTCTTTCTCATGCATCCAGTGTTTATGCAGTGGCAGCAGCTGCTGTGGCTGACCTTGGCTATGCTCACATGGTCATTTTGAAGAAGAATGAACTCTGAGTCTATGCCACCAGGCTCTGAAGTCCTCTTTTCAAAGAGGCATACACTATTAGAGGATAAATCTCACTGAAAAGCAGTGGGACTTAGTGATGTTGTTAGGGTGTGTCTGAAAAAGTTAACCTGAAAATCTAGGCCATCACCTGGCCCTGGTGAGGTTGCATATGTGTGTGTGGTAGTGGGCGTTGTTATTTATCTTTATCTACCAGCAACTACGAGTCTTGTCGTGTCTTGTAGATTCCTCTCCTGAAACTTCACATTGCCCTGCCTCTGAACAAACCAAAGTCTGGAAGACAGACTATTTCACTGTTATCCCTTGTCAAAGACAGAATCCTGCTGGAAAAGATGTAATAAACCCGCAGAAAATCTTGAGGATGGAGTATTGACATGTGCTTTGTATCGTGAGGTGTATGTATTTAAAGCAACTTAAAAACTAGGAAGAAGGTGTGAGAACTCTTATGCTCCATAAAAATATACCCCGTATTCCCCTGCCCCACTTCTTTTTAAAAGCACATGAAAAATACAGCTGTTCTGGCTCACTTTTTAGAAGGGCTCTGTCAAAACAGGTGACATTTTAAACATGTGCTTACTATAGTATATAATATATTAATAAAGAATTTTGGCTTAAGTGTTTTCCTGGAGAGGAACTATTAAAAGCGGCAGAGGGAAGGGTTCTGATGAATGTGAAATTGCTACCTACACTACACTTAAAAAGCTTCTAAGAAAAGGGGAAAACACAGCCCTGCATGAGGAAGAGCAGTTAAACTGTAAGGCATGTAAAAATGCTTGCAGAAGGTTTGATCTCAGCCATTATATTAGTTCATTAAAGAAAATGAAGTAATTACTTTTTAAAAAGAAACATGCATAAGCACATTACCAGTTCAAGTATGCATAGTATGTGTATTTATAATAGTTTTTCAAGAGGGCAGGTAGGATTTAACTGGGTGTTTTTCCTTTTAAAATACATCAGGTCTTGTTTTATGATAGGTTCAAAATTCTCAGTGGCTATCCTGTTGTGTGACAGGAGTTTACGGCATTAGTTTCACCAGACAAGGACTGGTGGAGTAAAATTAGTCATGTATGTAAATTATAATCATGCTGAATAGTTGTATGTGCTCATTTAGGCATTTTAACAGTGTGTGATGTTATCCTCTCTGCAGGACTAATAAGCATTAGCCATAATGAGGTCAGTCAGTCAGTCAGGCATTATCATGGGATTTAATTGGGACACTGGTCTCTGCTGAAGTGAAAATTAATAACTTTTGTCAATGTTCTGGCGAAATGTTCTGTCTTATTAAACTATGAGGGTCAATTAGAAAGCATTATGTAATAAAGTCCCCAGCAGCAGAACTCAAATTGAGTTATACCACAGTCATTATTCCAGGACGATTGCATTTGAAAATGGAAAACCAGAGTGCCATATGGAGGGCGCAGGTTATATTTACAAGCATTGCATGTTAAAGCTTCGGCAAGAAGGAAACAATTAAACGTAATACTGAAATAAATCAAAGCACTGAAAGTGCCATGTTGTGCCAGGCGCTTAATATAGCCAGCATACCCCTAGATGCGACTACGCAAAATGGCACCTGTTTATAAGCCTTGTTTGGGTTCTGTCAGACAGCATCCTCCCCCTGGATTGCTCCGATGATTCAAAATCTGGGGCACACCTGGAAGGCTCAGCCAGGCACATTGACTCATATAAATAACAGTTTATTGTATGGCTATTAAGACCAGAGATTGCTTTTATTAAAGTGCAGTTATCATGATACAACAAATTAAAGAACTTTTAAAGCATGTTTAACGGCCTCTGATATTCCCTGTTCGGTCATGTTTTACAGTACTTTGAATGGGGGAAATACAAAGGCTCTGCCGATGCTGGTGTCTAAAGGCAATGCCAGCAGCTGGCAGAGGTGCAGAGAGACAGAGAGGGAGACGAATACATTTTTATGGGGACGATGACAAGCTCAGATGCCTGTTTTCCTCATCCCTCAGAGGAAGGTACAAACAGTTTCTTTTGGTCACCTTACTGCTTCTAAGGATTCTGCCTTACCAAAAAATTTAGTAGCATCTCACTCCAAGGGCCTTTTTCTCCAGCATTTACATTCCAAACACAGTTGGAAATTAGTACCCACAGGCTGAAATGGAGAAGGGCTGCTCATCCTCTACTGCCATCCAAAGACCCCACGTGAGTCTATGCCAGAGCTATCTAGCTTGGTTTGATGGTGGACTGGTGTACCCCAGCTTTCTTCTGCAGGCACAGGCCACAGGTATCCCTGCTGGAGAGCACACCACCAGGCAGGGTGATCCTCAGTAGCTTCCTCCCGAGGTTTGTGGATCCCTCACATTTTCTGAGTGGCAAAGGCCACCTGCATGGTGCAGCCCCAAGGCTCAGCAGAGCTCCACAAATCCACCCAGCACCAGCCCTGAAAACCCAGAGGGCTCGTGGCCTCCTCTCCTGCCAAACCAAAGCAAGCTGGGATCTCCCAGGACGGGTCTTTAGGAGGCGATGGACCTCCCACTTGCTGTTGCTCTGCAGGAAACCGCAAGTCTCCCCACAGAGGGACATTATGCTGGAGAGCCATCCCCAATCTGCCTTATTATTATTCACACATGTGAGGATGATTTTCTAAAGCACTCATTGTTTGGCCTAATGCAGCTCCCATGTACGATCACAGTAAATCTTGCCCTGGTTTTACAAAGCAGTGGAAGAATTGTGCAAGGGCTGTGTGCTTCTGGGAGCCCTGGTCCTGAGGGCAAGCCCTGATCCCAGCTTCTGCCGCTGGTGGTAAGGGTAATACCAGGTTTACTGGGAGGATTTTTCTTTTTTTCATCTGCAACTTTACAGTACCACAGGACTTTACTTAATTATTGCTGGCAGTGTGGGGTAGGTTAATTTTTACTGGGGGGTTTGAAGAAGCTGAACTGAACTTCTGTTTCATTTAAAACTGTTTAATTAGGGCCAAGCATGTGATTTCCAACTTAGCTGTAAACTGACAAGTAGAATGAGGCATGATTTTCCCCTCGCTCATTCCAGTTTGATGACAGCGTGGCTTACATTTTGGTGTTGCTTCTGATTTACACCGATGTGAGAAGAGATTCAGGCTTGTTAGCAACCTGTCCCTCATGGAGTGAGAACATTTTGCAACTTAGCTCAGAGCAGCTGAGAATGTCAATATATTTGATAATCATTTATGAACAAAGCCTCAGTGCTAGCCCCAGGAGGTCCTCTACTGTGGATAAAGGTCACCAGCTAGAGTGTTAAGAAGAACCTACTAACTTTGGACACTCTATTTTTCCACTGCCCAACTTCATATCCTACAGTTTGGAAAGAGTCAGGCACCCCTTGACCTCTCCTCCTGATGATAATCAAAGCTGCTGAAAACGTCTCTGTCAAGGCCCCAATGTATTGGAGAATGCTCTTGAAAGCCAGGGTACTCCAGCCAGGGACTTGCTCTGGCAGGAGTGGTCCCAGAGCCAGCCATATGCAGTTCTGTGCCTGAACCACAAGACTGTGCTTTCTCCCCTTTAAATATTGCAGGAGAGCCTGTCAGCTTTTCTCTCTCTTCAGCCTTGTGTAAGTCACCTTACCTCTTATTTTCATGAACATTCATACAAGTGTATATATATATCTACACAGAGATACATATACCTTCGTGCACACAAGTGGAACACCACCCAGATGCCATGGTTCCAATTTACCATTTGAAAGCAATTAGTGTTTATTATTGCAAGCGTTTTCAACATAGGGAATACTTAAAAGACAACAGCACTGCTAATTACCTTCAAATGGTGAATGTCAACATTTTTAAGGTGTTGCTGCACAGGCTAGGCTTCATGGATGCAGGTGCCCTCAGCCTCAACATAGATAAGTGCATATTTATGTACAGACAGACATTCATCTGGCCTCACCTCCCCACTGATGAACCCACAGGCATTTCCCGAGCAGACTGCTTTATTCTTTTCAAATGCCCAGGACACCAGACCTTTTAGCTTCACTCTGTGTTCTCCCCACTTGTTTGGGGGTTTTGGTTTTGTTTCCTGGTTGTTTGTTTGTTTGTTTGGTTTGGTTTTTGTTTTTCATTGCTACAAGTCTAATGTCAGGGATTTCTGTTGTTGTTGGAAAGAGTAAGTGGTTGGAAAAGTGCTGATACTCCCTAGTCTTTTACACCTACAGCATTTAGGAGACCTTAACACAAAACAGTGCCAGGTCTCAGTGCTGGGCTGCCTGCTTCAGTCTTTGGCAAAATGATAGTATTTGGCAGAAGTGCCCTATGTTAACAAAAGTTTGATTAATCAGCAGGAGGGAAGACTTGGGAGGAAAGGGAGTGGGAAACAGAACGACAGACAGACATAAGATGAAGACTATTCTAAAAAGTCTAATCAGTTTTAAAACAGCTTTAAAAAGGAATAAAAATTCTTAAATCTCTTTGATGATATTCAAAGAGCCTTTTTTAATATATGAGAAGACACATTCTAAATTCTTAACACTGCTAGTGTCACCAGTCCTTTCTTCCACTAAACCATTTTAATTCCATAATTTAGAAGGCCTTTAAAAGTAGCAGGATCAAACTGCAGTGTAATTGGATACACTGTGCACTTCCAGGGTGAATCTGGGTCCCTGGTAGGCACAAGAGATTTCTCTCTTTCTTCTAAGATCACATAGAGTGTACTCATTTGAAAGGAGAGCAGCAGCAAAGTAAGCTTTTTACAAGGTGGAAGAGCTAAGTGTGCTGCAGGAAAACACTGGCCATTTGTTTGGCACTGATGGCTTCTTTGTGATTGGAGGGAATGCTATCGACAGGAAAATCAATGTGGGTTTACTAAAGAACACTGAGCGATCAGGGAGCAGGGAAACAGTCAGAGAGATGTAGCAGCATACTACACTTCCTTCAGAAACAAATGGATCCAGCTATTTTAGATCCTTCTACTACTCTTCCCCACTTCCCACAACCAATATAGAGTGTCTTTATGCTCAATTATTAGCTCTGCTGATCTGAGAACTGCAGTAACTAATAGAAAGCTGGAGCTTTGGATGTGGCCTGTTTCTGGGAAGCTAGGGACAGTTGCAAGCCTTTTCTGGGGTCCTGCAGGGCTTTTAAAAACAGAAGGCAAGAAAGAAAAAGAGGGAGAGAACAGAAACATCTGAACATCTGCTGGAAAATCCTAACTGGCTTGTTCAGCTGAGTTCAGCAAGAGCAACAGCAACAGCAGAGGAGTTGGCAGGTGTCGCCACACTTTAGTTGGAAATCACTGCAGATGATCTCAAGATATAAATGAGAATAATCTGGACAGTCCCTATACCTCCTCCCCTCTGCTAGACTATTCCTCCTTCCCAAGAGACAACAACTGTATTGTGTGCTGGTTAGCTGCGGGGAGGTATTAAAATAGCTAGGAGCAGGGCCATGCATGCAAGCAGATAGCTGTATGTATCAAAGATGTCCTACCGTAGTATACTACTTTCTTTAAAATGGCTCTGGGGGTGAAAAATAACAGAAACTACCAGTCTTCAGGAGTGCAAATAATCACCTGTCAAATAGACTTGTTTAGAGTCAGGGAAAGGAGAAGAGTTAATAATATTGCATCTTTTTTCTCCAGAATTCGTGCAACATGAAAATAATAGCTTTTTCTCCAGAAAGTGCTCCTCTCTCTCTCATAGCATAAATATGTGTGCATCTATGTCTCAGGCACTAAGTGCCCCTGTCACTACAATAACACAGAATTTCACGCATATATACTAAAGTTTGAAGAGGATCTCTTAATTTCTTCACTCATTGCATTCTCCCTAAATTTACCTATTTCTCACAGAAACTTTCAAAGCTAATCAGTTAGCAGCCCCACTCAGGGCTTTTCACCATTTGCTCAGCAGTTCACAGTTATGTTGGCTTCATAGACTTTCCCACTCTACCATCTCCGTTCCACAGCCTATCCAACAGGCTCTGGACAGCAGGACAGCTAGATCCGATAAATCTGAGACCTGTCTAGGTGCTTCATTTATCAAGAGGCCTAATTTACCCAGGCCCTTTAGACTAATTGCAGATTTGCAAAAAATGCTGATAATGTAGAACAGTGCATTGTGAATGTCCCTTGCCATATTTCTGCTAATGTGTTTCATCTGGAGTACATAAAGAGACAGGGATGCTGATTTTAGACACAGCACTTTGGGGCTAATCCAGTTAAATGATTATCCCTAAAAATCTGCAGTGATGTCATTTTCCCTATAGAACCCTGCCAGTTGCCTTGTTTGCTTTATTGTGAGAAATACGTGATCCCAGGCTTTAGAAGTTCACCCTGTATTCCTGATCTAATGCACTGTAACTCTCTCGTCCCACTCTCTCAGCTACCCATTCCTTCTTCTTTATAATAGCCATGTTGATAGCAAACCCTGCTTGGACTGTTGGCTTTTGTGTATACACTGATAAGGAAGAGGTACACTCTTTTGCTTGATATATGCAGATATATGCAGGTACCCACTATGTTTTTCTCAACGTACAATTCCATCTTGTCATTTCCCTCATTTCTCCCTTTCTTCTAAAGATTATTATTCCACTGTGTTTACAACCACTTTTTCTACCAACACTGCGGTTATCTTTGTCCCCCTCTTCCGCACTTTGCTCCAAGATTCATTGTCACAATTTTTACTAAGCTTCTCATCTTCTTATCCATCATCTATCATGCCAAAATCTTGTTCCATGGCTTTGCAGCAATTTCAGCTTCCATGTTCTTCCTCAGATATCTTCTGCCCTTCCTTTGCTCCTCTGATTCCTTCATGTTTTCCTTCACGCCCCAGGGAACTGTGTGGGACACACACTGAACCTCTCTGTGTGGTGTGAGAAGAATCCAACTTTTGTTTCTAAAATTTCTCTGTCTTGTAACTGATACAGTGTGCTCACTGAGGCACAGGCCAGCTGACCTGTTACGTAAAACACTAGGAAATACTACTACAATAATCATTTTTATTATTACTAATAAGGATAATGTTTATAAAATGGCCACACAGTTCTCACTAATTCCTGGGGTGAGCTGCTAGGCAGTTCCAAGTGTGTTTCACTGCTCCACTGACATGTTAATGCTGACTTCTGAAATGTGGATTTTGGGAAGAGATTAGGATCTGGAATAGATAAGAAATCAGGAGGCCCTTATTTTTCAGTAAGTGGCTGCACAGGTCTGTGATAAGGCAGCCTCAGGAATTTGGCACTATAAACATTACAAAGCTTTGAGAGACAGCCTTAGGTTTATTTGTTTATCTAGCACCAGCTCCTTTGTGGGTAATCAATGGAGCCTTCCATGCAGAGATAGAAGAAAGCAACAGGGATGTCTTCTCAGGTATCCCAGGAAAGCTGCATGTGACTTATCAGTGTTCAGCAAGCAGATGGCAACCAAATCCCACTGCTATGGTATTAACAAGAAGCCTGCTTTAAAGGTTTTCTCTTGCTCTTTCAGTTGCCCCTCAAGCATAACCCCAGAGTTCAAAGAAATTAGTGTATAATGAGTCCAAACAAGGCAGGTGGATTTGCAGAGAGTAAAACATGGAGGGACCTTATAGGCCAAATACTGTAAGAGACTGCTTGCTCTCAGGAGGGAAGCCTACCTCAGGAAGGTCCCTAACATTTGAAGACTGTCAGCTAAGGACACTCAGGGCCCTCTGCAAAGATCCTGGGTACTGCATGGGTTTGGATCTTACTTTGTCTCACCTATGATTTTAAGGTATCCTTAAACATCCTTATGCTATCATGCTGCAGAACAGAATAAACCAGCAAGATTCTTAACTAGGAACAGCGAAAGAAGCAAAGTTAGAGGCATTATTTACAGTTCTGGTATTAAAAATCAAGTATCCCTCTTCTTCCTAGCCAAAAGTTCAGCTTTGCCAAGCCTTGCAGTCATTAGGTTGATGCAATGTGTCCTGTGTAGCATGGCCCCAAGACGGGTGTCAGAGCATACACACAGGCACACAGTGAGAGCCTCACATTCCTCATTAGTGTTACGGGGGTGGAGGGGGATTATCTGACAAATGTCTTTTGCCCCTCTCCAAAAACTGTATCCTTGTAGCTGTATAATCTGGATACTCTCCACTTCTAGACTCTTGCAGACAACTTCTGGACTGTAGAAGAGCATTCAGGGGGGAGGTGGAAACTAATGAAAGTCTGGCTGACATTTGGATCACACTCATGCATATATCAAGATTATCCCATAGGCATATGTCACAGAGAGAGAGTAGTTTTTCCATATTAAAGACGACATTAACCTTCTATCCTATCTCGCTCCCTTTGCTATTCCCAAACTCTGTAACTATTTCAGATGTCTTCTGCCCCACTCCCCCACCACTCAGCTCTGTTAAAAATGGCAAGATGATGAAAAACCCAAATTTGATCCAGATCTTTCTTTGTCTCTAAGGTAATTAAGTCTCATTCCTTTTTTGTGCTTAGAGTCAAAGGTAGCTGATTGTTAAACATCCACCTCAAGTTGCTCTTCTGACTCCCAGAGGTGCACTGGCACTCACATAAACCTCATACAGGCCCCTCAGGGGAACCTTGGACCAGTCAGTGTTTGCTCCACACTATGTTTCATGCTGCTTTGCCATTCACAAATGCATTGTGGGAAGAAATAAATAAATAAATGAAACTCTTTTGGGGAAACATTGGGACTTCAGAGAAAAAGCAGTTTTTTGAGAGTCTGGCATGTTGTCAATCCACACTGGTATCTGGGAAATGTTCATTACTGTTCATTGTCAACCATTTGCCCTCTCTACATTTGTGGAAATGCTGCATTGAATGGAAACAGTAGTTATATTGGGACTGTAGTTCTGTACCAAAGTATTTGGTCAGGAGATGAGATAAATCATTGAGCAACTGAATGAGAGTTTTGGTAATAAATGATATAGTAGCTGTCGTGGAAAGTCAATAGGAATTTTATTGTAGCTCTCAACAGCAGCACATACATATTCCTAAGTCCTTATCTGGCAAATACTTTTATCTTTAACCTAAAAGAGGAGGAAATTCACCCTGAACAGAGATTTTGACACACTACACTGCCTTATCTAAACTTTCTTTATCAGGAGCCAGGTCCTGGACCATTATCACATAGGGCTAAGTCAAGCAGCTTTAAGACAAATTTTGACCCAACTTCTCTAACTGTCACTTACTACAGGAGAACAATGGCTCTCCTCAGAACAGAGACACAAGAATATTTTTGTGCCCACAAAAGCATTATTAAACCAAACAGACTAAAATGGTGCATTAGAATGATGTTGCTTAAAAGTAAAATGAATCCATATATTGAGAAACTGTGTTACTGAAAATAAAAATGATGATTTGAAGCTTCAGAGGTAGTCTTCCTATGAACCTTTTAGGCTGTATATAAGTAGAAGAAAATCATAGCAGCAAGAAGACTTTTTTCCCCCTGCACTGATTTTTGTTACATTTCTGGTGACTTAGTGAGAAGATAGCCAGAAGCAATTTATAACTACAGTAACACCGGCAGACTCCAGGGCACTGGTACTGAAGTGCCACAGGTTGTACAGGATGCAAGGATAATTCAGTGCAATTGTTCAGCCTTACCCTGTGTGGGTGAAATTCAGTATTAGCCCTTTAACTTCAGTGGCTTTTTACACTGATGGAGGATCTGGCCTGAAGTACTTTCAGCAGTAGATTTCATTTTATTTTATCCAGTATGCAAGTAAATAAGTTAAATAATTAAATGCATGTTATCATTTTAGACCATTTTAATAAGATTATACTTGTTTGGGATGGTCATTTTTCCTTGTACCTGTTTGTACTCTCCAGGACCTTAAAATTCCATCCATCTTTCAGTAACAGTCAACTCATTACCTTACACAGAAGTTTCCAGCTTTAGTGGAAGAGAGACCAGCAAAATCAATGAATCAAGTTCTGTTATTACTTGCACTCACAGAAGTTTTAAGTAATTTCAGAGATGGAGTTGACTAAAGTTATAATACTGTTGGTAAGAGTTTCATACCTCACAGAGAATTTATATCAATGTAAGATTATTGCCGTGCACGTGGATTGTTGTGGTCAAAAGTAGTAAAATACGTTTACTCAAGCCTTTGCTGATATCATTCATTTATTTGTCCTAATAAGACAGCATGTGAAGCAACAGGAAAAAATTTTCTTCCAGAACTCAGAAAATGGATTTGCCCTTTAAGACTGGTCATTAAGGTTGAATCCCCTAAATTATATGCATAAATAATATATAGGAAGATTGACCTTCAGACAAAAGAAGGGATGGATGGGAAAGCTCCAGAGGCTGAAGCTCAGGAGAGCAAGAAACTCTGCCTGCATCTCTTGGCAAACAGGCTACAGAAACAGCTTCATCTGAGGATGCATCCTACATAACTTCTGGTTAGTGGAACTGACAAGAGGTGAAAATGAAAGGGCCTTTTCTTTTAGAGGGCTGCAGTGTGTGTATTGGCAACTATTACTTTCTCTCTTACTGAGAAGACTGCCTGCCCCCTGCCTCCCCGAGAACTGTAGTTGATCAGTGTCAACTCAGTGTGGTCATTCCCACCCAGACACTGGTCCAACCTGAGATCAGTTTAAATGGGGAAGCTTCAGGATAGACTCGCGTCACTGCGGAGGGTGCAGGGACCAGGTGAGCTGCAGGACCTCTCCTGCCTGAATCCAGAGTGCAAGGGACGGGGCGGGCAGCTGTTGGGATGTGGGAGCAGAGAGCACTGCCAAAAGTTCTGTGGAAGACTCTTTTATTTATCATTCATACAACTACACTGTTGCTGTGTTGAGGCTTTGGTGTCTCCTCAAAAACTAAAATTTTCCTTCTTCTGTGCATAGTTCTGGGATTTGCAACAGGGAAATATTGCCTATTAGGGTATCCAACAAAAATTTTTACTGATTCAAAAAATTTCTGGAGAAGGGCTCAAGATAACTGTGTTTGTGGCTGTAACGGATATCCAAGGCTGTTTAAATAAGCTTTGTGACTGCTCACAATATCTGGCTAAAGGATTACAGCTAAATATACATGCAGGTGGAGAAAATACTTTTGTCCTGATTCTGTGACTTATTTCGTTTTTGTCCTTATTTAAAAGACTGGAATAAGTATTCTGAAACAATCAGATTTAATTCCATCCTTACTCTTTCAGTTTTCATCTGGATTTACTCTTCATATGGTCTGTTGAAAGCTGCAAAAAAGAACGCTGCATTTTGAACTCCACTATGCCATTTGTATTCAATGAAGTTAGCTGATGGCATTTTACCTGTTGAGCTAGTAAGTTTCAGGTAGCTGAATGTCCCACTATCATGCTTTATCCTCACCACGAAACTCCATGGAAAGCTAGAAATTTTCTTAAGTACAGATACAGTTCATAGTTTGCGGAAGATTTTCTCTCCCACAACCCTCCTGTTACAGCAGCCCTTAATCCTCAAGGGTGCCAGGGCCTTGCTCATACATAGTGAAGTCTCTTTGGCTTCAGCTGGAGGAGTCTCAAAACCTACCACCAACAGGTCCAATAATCCCTGAGGCTTTGGCCCCGGCCTTTAAGTCTTTGCTCATGTGTGTCATCCTGATCAAGTTCCATGGGACAACTCGCATAAGTAAGCATCTGAACAGCTCACTTTCTTTGTGTTGCTTGTTAGTGCTTGTGTGCTTTGATATTCAATGTGTCTAAATCACCACACAGCATTTTTATTTTTATTTTCATAAAATATTTGAATTACACTCATACGAAATATGCCTCTGGCCCCATACAGATGTTTCCAAAAAGCCTAATAACAAACAGATCACAGGGCAGAAGAGCGCGTATTCTTACAGTCACTTCCAAGCCTAACTGCTCTTCAGAGTTCTGATTACAAGAAAAGCCATGCTGCCTATGTTGCTTTAACTGTGATGTTAAAATGAAAACTCATTGTTGCATCCCAGGGGGATTCAAGAACACTGACTTTGCTGCCCATCTGAAATAGGATAATGTTCTCTATCCCTATCATGTGGGTATCAGTTCCAACTTGGAAACCAGCCTCCTCTCATAATTCAAGCTGGGGCTATACTGATGCAAACCTTTTCAGATATTATAAGCCAGTATGAGCTCAAAAAAAGAATTCACTGCTCAAGGCCAAATAGCTTCAAAGCTAACAATCCTCCAGAGTCAGTGTGAAAGTGTTGAAACTGTCAATGTCAACTTACACCATGCATAGTGAGTGTAAAACTTCAATAATGACATCATGGAGAAAAGGACAAAGGGCAGGCACTACACAGAAAAGTGCCAGTGCTCTTCAAATCTTTGAAACCTTCAAGGATTTATCTGGACTAACACTTCTACACATAGTCGTTGGGGTCTTAGGCTATACTGATTAAGGATTTAGCTTATTCAAAGACTCTCACTGATAGCAAGGATGACAAGGTTTCAGCAGTTATATTGGATTCCATTAGCTTTCACGTAAAAAAACCATACCCCAAAACCCTCAGGATCCTGGTCCTTTTTTTCTGTCTCTCATTTTCTTTCTTTGTGTCAACCTTTATTTTTTTCCTTAACACACACTCACACACACACACACACACACACACATTAATATATATTAATGTGTGGGTTTGATTCACAAACAGGTTTTGCAGCACTTATGCTCTCAGTTCTCAGAATGCAGATCCCAGAAGAATTGAATCAATTCTTCAGGAATTCCCTGAAGCACCACATAACGTGTTTGCTCATTTCAGCTGCACTTGGGGCAATGGATACACTTTTAAAAGGGGAAAAATGTATTAGAGAAAGAGGGAAGGGTGTTCTAGTTTAAGGGCGGAAAAAAAAAAGATCAGCTGATCAAGAGGAAAATTAAAAAGTGAGACTCAGTGTGGTTTTGGTGTCTAGGATAAAGACCTATCCTAATGCTTTGAGTACAAACTGCAGAAGTGTAAGTATAACGGAGGACAGCCATGCTTCCTTTGTACCATGGTTTTCAGAGTTAGGCTCAGAAGAAGAGCAAAGAGATGAAAGAAGTGGAGAGGTGTAGGAGGAACAGTTCCCTCTCTCCTCCCTCTCCCTCTCTGTGAGAAAAGAAAAAGAAGAATCTACTGTGCATGTCTGCACTGTGCAGACATACAGTAATGGTTTAAGCTCCATGCTAAATAATTTCTTTGAAAAGAGACAGTTATCATCTCTTGTTTAACAGATGGCAAAAGCAAGACAAAGAAAGATTATTTAACAATTATTTAATAATTTAATTACCCTCCTAATACAAGGTACTAGGTGCAGGCCACCTGACTTTTAACCCAGCACCTGAACCTTGAGCTTGTTTCTCTGTTATTTGAAGTTACCTTTGTTTCTACTTTCCCCTGGCTCTGCTGAGGTATCACCAGTTTCCTGCCACCTCAGCTGCCCCAGCACCCTTGGCACAATCCAGTTCTTTCAGTGGTGCCATGTAAGCTATACCCATGGCACCTGCAGGGAGCTGGTGGATTGGACACAGGGCCTATGGAAGACCAGTGACCTTCTAAAGCAGCAGGTGCAAGCCAGTCGGTGATACACAGGAGTATCTGAAATAGCACTAGACATCTATGTTTGGGCAACAGAAGTGTACCACATATATTTCAGAGTTGCTTTCTCGAGGAGTTGTGGGAACTGTTGCACAATACTGCCTGCTGCATAAGCCCCAGTGGTCCTGACCCCACCCCACAGTAGTGAGGGATGGACAAGTGCTTCTGAAATACCGTAGCTGAGGGACACCAGTGCACACTCTTACAGGATTACCTAGGATATTCTCTGTGATTACCTGCACTGTTACGAAAAGAGCATGCACTCATTCTAGAAAACAGTCTGTGCCATGACACAGTTGATGATGTAGCACAGAGAACTTTTTGAATCCATCAGATACACCTATGTGTACCCAATTATTACAATCCAAGTAGCTTTCCATGTAATCAACACCACTCATGCAAGAACCTTTCAGAAAGAAAGCCTTTCAGAAAAACAGAAATGGCTGAGAGTTGACCCTTTGTCACATAAAGAAATATGATGTCTAATGAGACAGTGGGGACACAGTGCAGGGAGCTGCAAGTTATTGCTGTCTTACCCAGCTCTAGAGTGGAAAATAGTAAAGCTAGATCTGTGGGTTACTCAGCCCAAACTAGTAAATTATGCTGAGAGGCAGGGTGTGTTCTTCCAACACACTTAGACTGATTTGAAGACCTCCTGGAATAATACTCTGTGGGATAGAGCTGCAGATCTGCACTAGTGCAAGGGGGCTCTGCATGATATCCTGGGCAGCAGCAGCCTGGAGGTACTCCATGTTGTTTGCAGGTTCACCTGGGAATGGGACCAATTCACAGCCACAGAGACCAACTTTTCTGGGGTTTCTAGGGAGAGATTCAGATCATGTGATGACTTCTGCATTTTTTGGTTCAAGAGCTCCCTGACACCTGTACCACTGGCATCCACATTTTGGCCCCTTGCAGAACTCACAGATTTGCCACTATGCCACAGAGTCTCCTACTCCAGGTGCACCACAAGCCACTGACCTGGGGCTCATAACCTCTGGGCTTTTAACCATATTCTGAGGGTTTATTTCTTCACATTTTTATTGTTGTTGTTGACTTAAACCAACTGCTTATTTTTCTTGCAGCACTTGGTTTGCTTAAGAAAGAAATTAGCACACAAGGAATGAAGGGGTGAAGGGTTATCACAACCATGGGAGTGGACAAGAACAAGGGGGAGGTGGGAATACTCTACTTCTTCTACAAACTGTTCTCTTCTGTGCTAATGCACTTCTTGTTTTTGCTGAAGGGACTGCATCACAATGCTAACTATTTAAACATTTATGAGGAAAGTTTCACATATATTCTGTGAAGTTATCACCTCATCTGTGTTTCCTTTTGGGGTCGCTATAATAATTGTGTACAAAGGCACCTACACAGCTGAGTTACCTGCTGCTGGACTGTTATTTCACTCACACTGCCTTTACATCCAAGTTAGGTCACTGACTTCCTTCAATCTATCCCAGATCAGAATGGGACTGTGCTGGAAGAGGCTGCTTTTTAATTTTTAAATAAGGCCTATATAGCATGACAAACCTACATCAAAATCAGAAAACTGGTCTTGCAAGTGAAAACCGTAATAGTTTTGTTACACTATGAGTGAAGAATTTAGAGGCTTGGGTTTGTTTTCCTGGGCAGAAATCTTCTTCCACAGTCTTGACAGAATTCTTACTGTGTGGTGTTTATGAGCCCACTTCAGTGCACCCTTCCTTACCAGAGCCTGTCAAACATACAGTTCTTCTGTCTAAGGACTCACTGAAATCCCCTGCTATAGCTCTGTCAAGAGCAAAATTCTCCTCGGGGCAGAGAGCAAACACAATGTGGGACTGCATTTGAATGCCACTGGACGGAATAAATACTTGGTGACTTGCAAATCTGTGCCTATTCTCCTATAAAAGGTATCAAGCATATTTTTCTCTGCCTAGGTAGCATTCCTGAATTCCATCCAGCTGAAAGAAAAGCAGACCAGACAAAAAGACAAACTGAGGGCATCTGCTTCACTGATAATACCTGACCATTAATCCACTGAAACAGCTCAGACACATAGGGATTTTAAGAATCTCCTACCCTGGCTAATGCTTTGTTCTGATGCAAAGTTTTAAAATTAATACTGCTCAATACTAACCTGCAGTCTGAATGTCCCCAGGTTGTCTGCACTTGTCCCAGTGTTTGGTATATAAGCAACCCAAATTTTGAAAGGGATCTTTCACTGGCAGTGCCAGCCCTTCTTGTTACAACAGCACAAGTGGGACTGCAAGAAATATACTTCACAAGTTGTGGGGGCAGGATTGTCATCTAACCTCTGAAGAGCAGCATGGAAGTCAGCAACCAGCTCAAGAAATTAACTTATAAGAGCGTAAGGGCAGATAACATACACTGTGTCTTTCTGGCCTCTTGGCAAATGAGGTGACCCATGCCATAGTAAGCAGCTGAGAGAGGGCAGTCATGTATTTCCTTCAGTTCTACATCCAGTGCTTACTGATTTTTTTCCTATGACTCTAAACTAATTCCCATACCCACCTCATCCACCTGTCTGCATCTCCTCTTCCTTTTCCAGTGGTTTCTGAGCAATATCTTCTCTTTCATACATTTCAGAGAGACACACTCGTCTGGAAGCATTACTCCAGCTAGGGATGTTTGAGTGATGAAAGGCTTCATTAGCATTTCAGAAAGGGTGTTGTAGACCACTGGAACTGTTGAGAGGGAGTACCACAGACCAAACAAATATGGTCCATCATTTAGGTCACTCGCTTGTCAGTGGAATGACACTGAACTGCACAACCTGAGACCTGTCCCCACAGCCCTAATATGCTTCCTCTGAAGAAGGCTTCCTAGTCTTCACGACAGCATGGCAACTTGGTTATTTGCTCCCATCCAGTGGGAAAATGAGGTCAACTAGATAGTGTCTATGAAAAACGGACACAGAAGAGACTAAGACATGGTGCCAGAGAGGACGGTAAAGAGCTGAGAGCAGCTGTACACCATTTCACTCCCACTTGAGATTTCAAATCTTTGCAATAGTTTTGTAAAGCAGAGCGCTCTCCCCTCAGAACACAGTAGGACACAGGAGTATAGTCACAAGACCAGTCTTATGACTCTAAGTAATCACAGTCTTGCCCATTTTGTAATGTCATCACTGAAAAGGCTGGTTGTACTAATAGGAAGTGATGGCTGATCCCATTTAGAGAAACATTTCTAACAAGCAACAAGCGGTATAATATCAAGAGGACTTTTAGATTTCCACATCTCTTCTCCTGGGGGCGCCTGCAGATAAAGAAGTAGGCAAGAAAGTAAATGTTTACTTTCTTTTTTTGGTAATCACTAAGTACAGTGCTGCAAATGCAGTTGCATTTGTCCTATAAATCACATAATCACGCAATAAAAATAAGAAAGGTGTGTAGCAACAAGGAGGATGAAAGAGTGGAAAATTCTGTAGGCTAATATAGGAACATTGTGTTTCCTCTTTAATTTGCAGGCCTTCCATAGTGTGTACATGGTGATAGTCTTAACTCTCCTGAGATTAATTCAGAGCAGCTCAGCTAAAGGAAAGGTTTTTCCAAATTTGTCCCCATGTAAACTGGACTAAGCACACAGTTCTCACTGGTAAAAGGTGATTTGCATGCAGATCTTACCATGTCATTTACAGATGTTTTGCTGCAGGCCAAATACTGCTTGATTTACATCACTGTTTTTGCCATTGTTAGCTTTGGCTTCTCCCTCACACTGAATTATGTTAGAATGTCTTAGGTCCATGAGATACCATACAGGCCCAGTAAGATATGGTCCATACTGTATATGTTATCTCACACACAAAAAAGAGTAAAACAAAGCAAAAAAGATTGAGTTGCCCACAGCCATAAGAATTATCTGACAAGAGCTGCCAGTTCCTAAAAATCATGTTTATACTATTCTTTCCTTGATCTCCCATTTCAAAGCCTACCCCAGATGTGCATTGGTTGAAAAATCCTGTGGCTTCTCCTTTCCTGAATGTCCACCACAATCCACTGCGTTGCTGCTGGGAAAACATGTCTGTACAAGCTGTACCTAACTCTCTTCTGCATGCAAATTACCAGCAGCATGTGACCCACCCAGAAACAGCCCCAGTATGCATATGAAACAGGAATTATTCCTATTTATCAGCCTTATTCAAGAGTCTGTGTTGTCTACGTTCATGCTGGGTCTCACTTAGAGTAGTATCTCTGGATACAGTTGAGTTCTGTGGGTTTTGAGCTGAAAGACAAACCCACTCTCGCCTGGATAAAATGGACATGTACTGAGGGTGCAGCCATCATGTTTCAGAAGTTCTCTTCAGTGCAGTGTCTACATCAAGTGATATCAGCTCCTGATAACAGAAACCACTGTATTTCCCAAAGCCTGGACTAATCCTCCATGACTTTTCAGTGTCATGCCTACTAGTCTGCTTTTCCTAACAAAGCTTCTATACAGAACAAACAGTGATAAAGGTTTCTGTGCCTATTAACTATGTTAATATGAATGTGGTGTGTCCCCCACACCCCAAAAGGTATGCATGCACCAAAGTAAATGCATTGCACAAGGAATTCTAATGGATATACAGTATTTCACACTGAAGCGTCAAGCTTGCCTTCTAAATCAGATACATCATCTATTGACTCCAGTGCTGTAAGTCACCCTTTGAAACAGATGGCTTCCCTCATAAATTAGATGGGGAGATCATCTACTAAATCATCTCCATATTGAATCCAATACTGTATACTGCAAAATGAACAGCTCTACAAAACAACTGTACATAGAGGAGGTACTACAGTATCTCCTATGGGTTATTGCTGCAAGGGCTGGGCATGGACAATACCCAGGCAGGTTGCTGGTGGCCTGCTTGTGTAGACAATGAGAAGCTAATCAAGTACTACATAATCGCTCTGACAGATACTATCTCATAAACCTACTTGCAGTAGTTTAAAGCCCTCCAGCTGCAGGGATGTGTGCCCATACCTCAGGTGCTCCAGTCCATGTCTAGTGTATTAATTTAAACTGCCGAGCTGTGAACTGGAGCAGCTGAGGCATCGGCACACCCCCTGTTTTGCCCATTTTGCTGACTCTGCAGTGAGACTAACCCCCTGTGGCAGGGATGGCACAGACAGCCAGGGCGGTACCATGGTAAGCTGCTAGAACATGATTTGCCAGGGAATGCCTGTCAGGGCCCTACAGGTACAAAGAGCAAAAATTTTTAGGCAGGGAACACATTTGCATAACGTACATCAAAAGAGAATATAAAGATACACTTTCTCCCCATCCAGTGGAAATAATGGATAGAGGCTCACTCCCCTCTTGTGCAGGCCACTTTCAGAGGCATGTGCTGCTATAGTCTCATTCTCTTTTCTCTTTGTAACCCTTGTCACACAAATTATTTTTTTTCATTCCTCACGCATGCCCTCCATGAAAGACAGCAGTAGTTTCCGTGTGCTGTAATTGGACTGACTGGCTGACTGATTCCTGTTCTCCCCTTGTGCAGCCCTGGGAACCTGAGAGAAAAAAGGTGGAACAACCAGCCACTCAAAAAAACCCCAGACTATTGCAAAGGTTAAGGAGTGGAGCATGCAACTTCTGTCTGTTACAGATGACTGGGCATTGCAATTTGGATGTCTTGTTCCCAATACCTCCTTACTATGATAGTCACAAGGATGACAAAGGATGGGAAAGGCAAGTCATACTCATTAAGGACTTATAAAGGGGATTTTCGTGAGAAGAGTATTACACTTTCCTTTTTCTGAAGTGTGACAGTGCTTGGGAAAACAAGATACAGTGAGCCTAGCTTAAACCATCTGAAGGATGGTTAATGTTGTGCATGTTCATAAAACACACTGTGCACACCCACATGGACCTAAGTCAAGCAGTATTTCTACCGTTATCCTGGGACTCACTTGCAGTAGAAAGGGAATGCTCACACTGCCTCAGTGTCAGTAAGTCTGAGTTTATAGTGTTGCTCTTATTGGATAAAAATGACCATTGCAAACAATGTCTTGCAGGTCAGCGTCTCTCCAGCTCAGCACACTTTTTAAAATTTTCATTTCCTTCATCCTGTCCCAGAGCATGGACAAAGGAGCCACTGATCTGGTCACCAATACCAAACAAAGGATTTTAATATTTCAGTAACTCCATCTATTTGTATCCTTAGTGAGGTGTCCTTCTTTTTCTTCCCTCTCCTTTTATTAACCTGCACCAAGTCTTTATCCATCCCCGCTCCTAATTCTGGTCTTCTGTGCTTGTCCTCCATGGGTTCCTTGGCAAAAGGGAAACATCGAGAAACTCCTCTAAATTAGGAAGAGAGCTTAGCACATTAGCTCTCATTCATTTGGAGCAATGCTGCTGCAGTGCTTTTAAGCATATCTGTCATCTGTGCTTCACTATTTCAGACATGACTATAACTGCATCTTAATCATGTTCTTGCAAGGACTACCCAGAGTTCCAGCACTCCAGATAACTTGGGGCAGATAAGGAAGTATCTGACAAAAACCTGCCAGTCAGTGGCAAAATCAACAACTCCTCCATCTAACTGTGATGCATTCATTGCATGACTGGTGCCACATGAAGTACAGTGGAAAGGGGAAGAAAAGATTCACTAAAAAGTTCCCTTCTTCGTTTTACCAACCTGTAAAATGGGACTATCCAGGTTCATAACAGAGGGCCAGGTGCCAGGAGGTGCAATATTTTGATGTCTTCCCCCTGCTTGGAATTCCAGATAAGAAGCAATAAAAAACATCCAATAGTAGGGCTATTTTTAAAGTTTGCAGGACATTTGCAAACATTATAATTCATAAAAGATTATATCTTTTGAGGTCTGAATTTAGCTCAACTTCCATTCCAGTATCAACGCACAGCTTATCTTATGTTGTCCATTTTTACCTGGTGCTACCCTTGGAATCTTTGCCTACCCTAGGGATACAGTTTTTGCAAATGAATAAATAAATAAATAAACCCCTGCATTTAGTGGTCTCTGCTTCAAACCCTAGGGTGCTGGCAAGGCTAAAAATCTTACAACAGATTGTCCTGATTTCAGCTGGGATAAAGTTAATTTTCTTCACAGTAGCTGGTACAGTGCAGTGTTTTGTGTTTAGCATGAGAATAATGTTGATAACACACTGATGTTTTAGTTGTTGCTGAGCAGTGCTTACACTAAGTCAAGGGCTTTTCAGCTTTTCATACTGCCCTGACAGTGGAGGCTGGGAGTGCACAAGGGAGGGGACACAGCTGGGACAGCTTACCCAGAGTGATCAAAGGAATATTCCATACCATATGACGTCATGCTAAACAAAAAAACAATGGGGGGAATTGGCTGAGGGGGGACAGATTGCTTCTCGGGGACTGGCTGATAATTGGGTCAGTGTGTGGTGAGCAATTGCATTGTGCATCACTTGCTTTGTATATTCTTTTATCATTATTACTATTTTGCCTTCCTTTTCTGTCTTGTTAAACTGTCTTTATCTCAACCCATGAGTTTTCCTTTTTTTTCCGGCTCTCCCCCATCCCACTGCAGGGGAGTGAGTGTGGCTGTATAGTGTTTAGCTGCCTTCCAGTTTAAAACACAACACAGATGGAAGGTAGTCACTGCTTTAAACAATGGTCTCAACCCTCTCTGAGCCATGTGTCACAGTGGTTAAAGATGTTATGAAACAATCATGGTACCTTAAGCCTTGATATGTCAGCATCTCACGTTTGCTGTAAGCTACACTGGAAATATTGTTCAATTGCATTTTGTTTTCCTTCTTATGCCTTCTGGTTTTGCCTATTCATTTATAGTTTTAACGGATTAGAAAAAATGCAAAACTTCTTTACAGTGTTTTTGCTGGCTCTGAAAAGTTGATCTTCCAGGACTGGTGACTGATATATTGAATTTGGCCCTTACGGTAATTGTTTAAATGTTATAGCAGCTTTAACATGTCATCTGTTAAACTTATTGGTGATGCAGCTGTTCAACGTGCAGTGTGGGTAATATTTACATGATTTACTGGGTGACGTACAGTTTTTGATTCAATAGTAATGTATTTGATTCAATAGGTGATGCATCTAATTCAACCGGGAGTCCATCTAATTCAAAGGTGATGCATTTGATTCACTAGCTGATGTACCTGATTTAGAAGGTGATGGATCTAGTTCACTGAGAATGATTCCAATTCCCCCATGCAAGGTATTTACTTCAGTGTGTGATGAATGAGCTTTAATAATAATACATGTTTCTCCAATAGTGGATGTATTGGCTTCAATTTATATCCCAAGCTTCCCAAATCTGGAGTGGAGTGACACCTTGCAGCCACGATTCAGGTGAGGATCACAAGGAGTGTGAAACATTAGCCACTAAAATAATGGGACCAAATTATGTGATAAAAGCCATGCTTCCCAGATGAAATATTTTCACCAGATGTGATGTGGGGATACAAATGCCCTGTCACTGCTGTTATTGCTACCACAGTACATGACGAAAATCCCCAAATCCATTTACCTTTAGTGTCATTGCTGGGATTACATACTCAGTACTTATTTCCCCAGGGCTATGTGAGCTCTCAAATAGCAGCATCTGAACTAACAGCTCCACTCACCTCATTTTTGTGTGTGTTTTTATTTTGTCAGAGGTTGGCAAATATTTAGCCCTGGTGAAAATGGGGAGAAGGGTGTTGGTGAAGAGCAGTATCACATGGGGTAAGGAGTTTGGGGACTCGGGCCTGTACAACACACTGCAAGCCACCATTCTGCACTGGGATCATATCCTGGCGCAAACCTCTGGAAGCTTTAGCTTCACAAGTGTGGGTCCACTGTGTGTCTGCTGGCTATTGCCTACCCTAGAACCACTTCTGAATAGGTTAGTCTCATTGCCCTGACCACCTCTGGCTCCAGCTCCAAAATTAGTGGCAGGATCCTCTCTTCTTCAGATGATGGTTGAGATATTTTGGTCATGCAGGTTGACAAACCTGATCTCCTTCTACGACAGGGCGACCTGCTTATTGGATGACGGAAAGGCTGTGGATGCTGTCTTCCTTGACTTTAGTAAGGCCTTTGACACCATTTCCCACAGCATTCTCCTGGTGAAACTGGCTGCTCGTGGCTTGGATGGGCACACGCTTTGCTGGGTAAAAAACTGGCTAGATGGCCAGGCCCAAAGAGTTGTGGTGAATGGAGTTAAATCCAGTTGGCAGCCGGTCACGAGTGGTGTCCCCCAGGGCTCGGTTTTGGGGCCACTCCTGTTTAACATCTTTATTGATGATCTAGATGAGGGGATCGAGTGCACCCTCAGTAAGTTTGCAGATGACACCAAGTTGGGTGGGAGTGTTGATCTGCTCGAGGGTAGGGAGGCTCTGCAGAGAGACCTGGACAGGCTGGAGCGATGGGCTAAGGCCAACTGGAGGAGTTTCAATAAGGCCAAATGCCGGGTGCTGCACTTGGGCCACAACAACCCCCAGCAGCGCTACAGGCTTGGGGAGGAGTGGCTGGAGAGCTGCCAGTCAGAGAGGGACCTGGGGGTGTTGATTGACAGCCGGCTGAACATGAGCCAGCAGTGTGCCCAGGTGGCCAAGAAGGCCAATGGCATCCTGGCTTGTATCAGCAATAGCGTGGCCAGCAGGGACAGGGAAGTGATCTTACCCCTGTACTCGGCACTGGTGAGGCCGCACCTCGATTACTGTGTTCAGTTTTGGGCCCCTCACTACAAAAAGGACATTGAATTACTCAAGCGTGTCCAGAGAAGGGCAACGAAGCTGGTGAAGGGTCTGGAGCACATGTCGTACGAGGAGCGGCTGAGGGAACTGGGGTTGTTTAGTCTGGAGAAGAGGAGGCTGAGGGAAGACCTCATCGCCCTCTACAACTACCTGAAAGGAGGTTGCAGAGAGCTGGGGATGAGTCTCTTTAACGAAGTAACAAGTGATAGGACAAGAGGGAATGGCCTCAAGTTGCGCCAGGGAAGGTTTAGACTAGATATTAGGAAGTATTTCTTTCCAGAAGATGTTGTTAGGTGTTGGAATGGGCTTCCCAGGGCAGTGGTGGAGTCCCCATCCCTGGAGGTGTTTGAGAGTCGGGTTGACATAGCACTGAGGGATATGGTGTAGCTGAGAACAGTCAGTGTTAAGTTAATGGTTGGACTAGATGACCTTCAAGGTCTTTTCCACCTTGATGAGAAAAAAAAAAAATTTCAGCCACAAATATGGTAGGAACATTTGCTTGCACACCTGCAGAAAATGGAGCTTTTGTTGGACTTGTATCTCTTATCTGTGCAGTGGCCAGCTCCAGAGTTGTGGATATTGTTTACCACTTGTACTACATAGTGCATAGGGAGGGAGGCCCATTTCAGAATGTCTGGGCTAAGTCATAAAAGAAGATAGCCTACAAGCTTGTGTGCATATTTGGTTGATGGGTACCCATGCACAGCTACAAAGCTGAAACAGTTTTTCAGTGGGATCTCAGAGCCCCAGAAACCACTTCACTGCCCAAAGCAGCCCTCTTCTTTTCCCCAACCCAACTTTGTGGTTGCTGCTTCCTGATAGCCTTTTCCGTACCTGTATCCTCAGTGAAGAATTACTCCTCCTGGATGGCAGAAGCAGCAGCTGCAGCCTATCCAATACGTTTGCCTCCATTTTGTGCTCCACTTGGAAGGGTTCCTAGGGCAAATGCTTCACTTTTGTCCTTGTTACTGCTCTTTGAGGCATATTCATTTTCTTGTGTGGGTGCAAGTTTTCTTCTTGGCTGATAGGTCTGACTTTTAGACTATTAGGCAAATAGCTGACAAGGGATGTGTGTAGTGTTGCTATACAAGCCAGAATCTCCAAATCCTAAAAACAATGTGCTAAATACTAAAATAGGTATCTAATCTTAAAATAAATAAGTAAATTGAAATTCTTTATTTTTATCGACACACTTTATTGCTCCAGGCTGTGTCTAGAGATGTACTGAAGTTGTTGCAGGAGTCTTAAGTAGTCAGCTTTTTTCTATCCACTGAGTTTTCAGGGTTGAGATTCGTGCACCTCCATTTGGTATCATATGTTCAGACAGAATACATTAACACATTAGTGTATGATCTGGGGAAATAGGGCTGGTTTTCCACCTTTCATTCCTCTCTACATATTTCTTTTCTTGCTTTCCTCCCTTCTCTCTAGTCATGGGAGTGACTGAAATCTGTCTTTTGCATTATGAGATATGCAGTGACATCCACCTGCTTCTCCTTAATGCCCAATCAGTAAAATATGCATCCTGTGCTCAGAGAGTAAGTGTATTAACCACCCTTTACTGTTTTAATGAAGAAAATGACGACAAATAATAAGTCTGGAAAATGAAATGGTTTATAGTGATGGTGTCAGCTCTTACCTAGCGTTCAAACTTTGGATACTACTTTCAAGGACTACAGATCTGCAAAGACAAACACTGCTGCAGTAAGTAAGAGCTTGAACATTCTTCAACTTTTTAATGGTTCCACTTGAAACAACGTACATTGCCAGCCCCTGTTGAATGTAACAGTTGGCAAGTTGAGCAGGCTTTACTTAGTGATGAGAAAGCAAGCAAAATTCAGTCTGAAGTGCCTGGAATTTTTGGAATTTGGATCTTTTGGAATTTTGGATCTTTTGGAGAATCTAGAAGACCAAGAAGGCAAGTATCTGCATGTTACAGGCACAGATATATCTGTATAGGCAGGACAAACCCCACCATTCACTTTTCATGTACCTGCTCTCACCTCTGCTAGTGTCCTCTCCTGTCCAGAAGGACATCCATATTTCAGCTTTGGGTGTCGTGGAAGTCTCCATTAAAATGAAAGGAAAACAAGCAAAAGTTCTTGCGTTGAAATTTTCTCCAAGTTTTTTTTAGTGGTTTTTTGTTGTGGTTTTTTTTTTTTTTTAGTTTGTTTTGTTTTGGTTTGGTTTTTTTAATCAAAGCATTTAGCAAGTAACTGTGAGGCCAAAATAGCTACATTATAAGGAACATCCTGCCTGTCTGCTCCTGCACAGACTTCAAGTGTTCGGGTGGGCCCCAAGGCACGGGCTTCTGCAGTTAATGCCATTTTATTTACAGGTGAATGCGTTTCCAAACACTCCTCTGCTTTTTTTGGTAACAGTTGAGAATTAGGGAAGAAGGGGGAGAAAAGGTACATTGCCTCAGGGCCAGGAGTGACGAGATATACAGCTAATTGTTTTGGCTACTTTTTAAAAACTTCTCTCAGGGGCTGAAAAGCTGATCCCACCAGCGGGCAGATAAGCAAATGAATTTGTCTCAGGCTTGATCTGTGCCTCCCAGACCTCCAAGAGTCTTTGCATGTTACAGGGTTTGGAAACTGTAAACGATGCATTCTCTCCTCTCGGCACAGAAGTGCCATAGGCACTGTCATTAGTTGAACACTGCCATTTTTACAATTACAAACCCTGCCATGTTGCACAGAGGAACTGCAGCTGCTGCTTCTTGGGGTACTGAGTAAAGCACACGCCTGTGATGGCCCCCAGAGACCCATGCACAGCACAGCTTATTGAAACAGATGGGGTGAGGGAAGGATGCTTCATCGACAAAGCACATTTGTCTAAATACAAGAAGAATGAAAACACAGCACTTATCACTGGTGCTTAATCTTAAATCCAGTGAAGTTTGGAATGGGGGAGATGAATGCTGTGCTTGCCATGGTGTAATACACGAACACATAAAGTACCCTTCTTCATTCCTCCTTGATTTTTGAGCACATTTTCCACTTAATAAGCCCACAGAAAGCAGCCAGACTGTCCCTATGAGCAAGGTAAGAAATAAAGCAGAGCATTTAAATGACTGTGAGCTCATTCTATCTATGCCCTTTGCCACCATGTAGTGGAAGCACAGTGCAGAGCCCTAACAATGTGCAGATGTGCCCTTGGAGCTTCTTATTTTTGAAACATGGAACAGACTACCATTATCTTGAATGTTTCTGGGTCTTTCACTTAAGACTATCAAAACATTCACAAACATTAGAGGATCAGTTCTGTGAGGTGTGGAGATAGTTATTATCCCTGTATGTAAGTGGGGTAACTGAGGACAAATTGCATGGTGGTTGTAATAGGAGCCAGAAGTAGAACCTGGAACTAAATTCTGGTCTCCCACACTTATTTGGGTCTTCAGCATCTCTTATTCTGCCATGAAGTGAGAGTAACTCTGTGAGGTATTCCCTGAGATCGATAAGGAGTAGCAGGTAACCCTTTCCTCTCCTTAGTGGTACATTCTGATTTGGGAACAAAGAACCTTTTGCCTCACGGAAACTCTCCCTCTCACACACTTTTCTGTAAGGCAAGGGGGAATTTTCAACATCTTTGACACAAGAAGATGCTTCATGGACAGTATTATTTTGGGGCAGGTTTTTATCAAAGCTCCTTCTTCTCTGGGTTTGGCTAAGGCTTATTGCTCTGTTAGTGCTGTTACAGCCTGGTGCTGGACTGTAACAGGCAGGGAGATGGAGTCTAAATCAACCTGAAGCAACATGTTAGAGCATGATCCTAAATTAAAGAGTAAGAAAAGTACTGTTTTCCTAGATTGCCTTTTTACTTTCTCAGGTCCCATGCCTGACAACATAAACCTCCACAACTGCTCTGAGATTTAACATTACTGGGGCTTCTTGGGAATTCTGTGCTTTCACTATGTGAGTGAGAGGATCAGAATTTCTTGGGACACAGACTCAGTCTGGTCACAGTGGCCAGGACTTAGAGCAGATATAAATCAGAACAGTATGAAATATCTCTCAAGTAAGAGGAGACTAGATGGATTACTTAATCCACAAGAACTGTAGGATTTTGTGGCAGGTGTCTTTCCTTGCAGCTATCCTTACTTTCCTGGGGAGGGGGAGTAAGGATATCAATGCTTAAATGGAATTGTTAGCATGTTAGATTTAAGACATATCCCTATCAGGTACAACAACTGTGCAGCAATAGGCCAAATTGTATTATCTCTGGCATACAAATAGCCATTGTCCCAGTTACATAGATTATAGTCATATGTGAACTGAACACATTTTCACTGTTCTTCTCATAACGTTTCCATACAAACCGTCATCTTCTTTAAACTTGTTAAGCAATTTGAATGGCAAAATAGCATATTTTCAGTAGGAAAATTATCAACAATGGTCTGGGTCTCAGGATAGCAAAGGGACCATAAAACTAGCTCAACAAGCCAGCTGAGAATTTCCCTGGAGAATTTTCCCAGCTCTTGGCATAGGGGACATCTCAGGAATATGGCCAGGGGGCAGGGAGAAAAGGGGTGTGCACTGTGGCATAATCCTTGGGGGCTATTGTTTGTTAAAGCAGCCCCAAGATTGCTCTTAATTGTGTTGTGGGCTGAACTGGCTCCTAACCAGCTGCTGGGGTGTGAGAACTACCAATATGGCAGAGGCACCTTTCTTTCCTCTGCTTCCCAGCTGCAGAAAGCACAGTTTGGCCAGGGTGCACAAGTGAGCCTCCTGGCTTATTCTTGCAGCTAAACTTCTCTGCTGTGACATGTCACTGGATTCTAGCTCAGCCCTGGGACAACTATCAACAAAACAAGCTGGGTATTTTGCTTATTTCCATAATTTACACCTCTCAAAAAGTGAGCACACACAAAAAATAAAAAAAAAAAATCTACTGTGGGTGCGTGCCCACATGTGCACTTTCTGGAGCAAAATTGAAATGGACAGTAGGAGAAATAAGACAGCAAAATATTCTATAATTGAGATACATATTCTAGGGAGGTGTTAATTAATCATGAAGAAGAAACAAGTTATTTTACCACACACAAAGACAGAAATCATACCAGACCCAGTGTTTTCCCCATTCTTCTCCCTGCTAGTATTTTATGCCTCTTCCTTTCCTACTTTTTGGAGGGCTACTCATGATACCAATTTTGAGAAATTTATTTTTTCACAGGTTCTACATTTTGCCTGGTTCCTGTTAAGTGAATAAATCTAGACCAACACTAAGTTTTTGTATATATCTTTAAGATATTTAAAGAAATGTCATCTCCCTAATAGCAAGTCCACTCCCCATGCTTTTACCTTTGTGGAACATGTACTTTAAAAACAATTCCACCTAGCAGAGAGCCTCCCAGTGTGTTTTGCAGCATAGGCAGATCCCTGTCAGCTAGGACTTCAACCATGGCCTTAGGAATGTCACAGTCAGAAAATCCACTTGTTACTGTATGACTGTCCACACAACTCATCAATCAAAAAAGAGGGATTGCCCAGTTTTCTAAGCGCCTCTCTGTCCTGTATCAGTTTCCATTTTGCCATGAAAAATCATCTGTAGTAGCAGTTACGCCTTAGCTCAAGCAAGAGTTGGAGACAACAAACTTTGACATAAGCAAACTTTGTGTACCAGACGCTGTATGTAGACAGCACTGAGCACACTAGTCTGAAAATGACAGTCGTGGGCGAATATGACAAAGAACCACGTTAGATAGCCAGCACTCCAAAACACCCAATTTAACACAGATTTGTGTTGAATGATAATACATTCTGCGCTTTATTTTGGGTTGCTTTTTCTACAGGTTTTACTGAAAAAGACTTCATTCACTATGAGGAAAATAAGAAAAATACACAGGGACTGTTTTTATCTGCTAAATTGTTCTGACCACTTCAGGCAATCGTGCTGAGGTTTGTCTTACTGCAAGTGCCCCATAAACTCCCACCTACCTCCACTTCATACCCTCCACCCAGCAGAAGCCCTGCTACTTATGCTACACCCTAACACAGAGCTGGAGAAGGATTATGAAACAGGGAAACTATCCAGGAACAAAATTGCATTTTTTTTTTTCCGTCTTCCAGAGGTAAATAAAAAGTCAAGCCCATCTGACAATGGGAAATTGGATTCAAAGCAAAAATAGAACCCCACATTTTGTCAGATGTCCAATTTTTTTTTTTCTGGTGAGAGGTTTTCATAAGAGCTATAACCCCTGTTGGTGGGGTTACATCACCATTTGATCTAAACCCCCACAGTACGACTACATCTGCTGCTAAGCTGTGTTGTAAATGTCTTTAATTTTTATATTTCATCTGAAGGGAGTTGTTAAAGTGGGTTTACAGGGTGATGGCTCTTTGAATAAAAGACATCAGGAC
Organism: Strix aluco; assembly: GCF_031877795.1. Classification (NCBI taxonomy): domain Eukaryota; kingdom Metazoa; phylum Chordata; class Aves; order Strigiformes; family Strigidae; genus Strix; species Strix aluco. The sequence goes on from NC_133971.1 coordinate 35,592,162, forward strand.
TGAAGCAAAGCTCTGCATGACACTTAATTTTCACTCTAATAAGCCCTCCTAAAACATTACAAGATTTTGTTTTTCCCTGAACTTGCTTTCCCTTCCTGCATGATTATTCTTCATATATTTTTCCTCTCTCCTTTTTTTTAAGGACACATTTGAGGAGAATGGTTTTATTTTTGCCCAGATGACACCACTTCTCCTTTCACCCTAAGCCAGATGTGCTCCTCTCTCTGAGCAAAAGAAATCTCTCTGAAGTCTTTTTTCAAAGCCATTGCGTTTATTTAGGCACTTCCCCCCCCCCCCCAAAAAAAAAAAAAAAAAACCCCAACCCTGTTCTTCTGGGCTCTCTGGGGCCTTTAGTTTGACTTTTGTCTGTGAGGGTGGGAAGGGATCCTCCAATATGTTTGTGTTCAAATTTTAAGGTCCCTTTGGATGTGTTCTCCAATATATGAAAAAGTTCTGTGCTGGCTGAGCATAAATAAGTGTGGGACCCTTCTTGATCACCTGGAGGGGTCAATGTAGAGCAAACATGTAGTATTATCTTTCCCAGTCCCAAGTGCTTTTATTGACTCATTTTGCCCTGAATAACAGACAAAGAAAATGTGGAGTCCAGGCTTTTGGCATGGCAACTCAGATCTGAGACTATTTCCACATAGCCATCAAACCTGCCTGTTTTTTTTTTTTGTTTGTTTGAGGGTCTTGTTTTCATTCTGGAGAACAAAACAAATGATTATGGATTGTGGACCTTAGTCATCCAGCAGAAAAATGCAAGAAAAGAAAAATCTGCCTCATTAAAGAAAAGGAACGAATAATGTCAATATTTACAGTGCAACAAACAGAACATAAAAAACCAAGAGGTCCATCTGCACTATGATACTCATCTGCAGAACAATGTTGTCAAAATGCAGGGAGATTCTGCAGTTAGAACGAAGGGAATTACATGTTTGCATCCCTTTGGAGATGTGGGTTTGAAAAGATTTCAAGTATGTAAGAACAGCATGGGCCTTGTTCACTAGGCAGGCCTGAACCCAGAATTCAGTGTTGTAATTCAACCTGGGGCTTCTGGATTATGGGATACATAGAAATTACCAGATAGATGAGATGAGAAATATTTTTCTCTCTTTTAAACCAAGAAACAGTAATGAGGTTCCTAAAGGAATACTATTATTATTATTGTAACAGTAAGTTATTGAAACAAAGCGCTCAAAAGTCAGTAAATTTCATAAACAGATTTTTCCCGCAAGATTTATACAATCATATTGTGTATTTATTTTTGATTCGCAATTTCATTGTGAAACATACATTTTAATGGATTATATTTGTCATTAGTGCACACCATAAATACAATAGTAATAATCAGATTCATAGCTAGCACTCATGCAGAGCTGTAAATAATCACAATTCTCTACAAACATACTTGTCTCATGCTCAGAGTTCAAGTGGTAATTCCTGAATAAAGAATAGTGGAGATCAGACTTGTGTAACACTCAGAACCATCTGTACTCCTGGGGCTGTAGAGTGCAGACAAACGCCTGACTCCCTACTCCAAAGTACTTCTTGTCTGGACTATTTTCCTATGCCAGTATATTCATGCTTTCATTAAATCAGCAAGAATAGCTGAAGCCCAGTGCATGCACCAGTTCCCTAAAAATGCAGGGGCTTATTGCTCATTTCTCAGCAAATGGAGTCTGTAGAGATACAATATTAATTTGGTTTCCAGCATAGATGTAATCTACTTAGATTCGAGCTATTCTCTTTCATGCTGTCCTGTTAATATATTTGGATATACACCCTTCCCCTGCTTCAGAAAACTTCTGAAAACCCACCTTTCTGTGAGGCATGCCAGGTGCTGGACTACTCCCCGCTCTGTGGGTGTTCTTCCTCAAATTATTTTGTTTGTGTTGAGTTGTGCCTTCAGGGCCTTATCTTGCATTCCTTGCACACCCAACGTTCACTGAAGTTGATGGAGATACAAAAGGCAGGCCTTTAGCTTGTACTGGGATCTACTGAGATTTCTCCTAATTCTGCCTCCAGTGTGGGCTCCACTGTCCTAAACCCTGAGAACTGGGGACTTAGTCAATCTTTTCTGTGTGAGTTGCAGCCTCTCTTCCTGACTTCAGCATCCTCTTTTTTTTTTTTTTGGAGTGGCATCTGTGTAAGTACAATGTTGCATATGCTGCTGTCTCTGCTTCCTGAGTTCAGCAGGCACTAATGCTTTGTTTCTCAAACCACTCAGATGCTGCCATCCAAGACGCTGAAAAACTCTCATTCCTTCCACTTTCCACCCTCTGAAAAAAGTCACTGCTTCAATGTTTGTGTATGTGTATTATATTATAGTCTTAGTGATTCTTTCATATCTATCCTTATTAAAAACAGACTTAGCAAAGTTAATTAGGGGTAATTTGCATTCAAGCTATTCATTATTTACTTATCTTTGAACTGCAAACTGTAGGAATGCCATTTGTTCATTAAAATTCCCAGTCTTTGCCCACTTTCCCTTTGATAGCATAGTGGTTAAAGAAAGTTGTGCTTAGCTGCTGACTAACCATTCTCTGCACACTGCAGAGATGGCTGCAGGCCATTATTTCAGCATTAAAAAGTAGTTAATATTGAATGCCATGAAGTTAAATTTGTGTTCATTTACTTATTATGTTGGAAATCAGTTGTTCATTCTGAACAAATTTCCCAGCACAACTCTCAGCTAAGCTCTGCAGACTCAAAAAACATGCGGTAGCAATATTGAGAAGATGAGGACGTTTGAGATGGGGTAAAAAAGAGGAATTAAACAGATCTCTGAAAAGACACTGCTGTGACACCTTCCCCTGGATAAGGCTTCTTTATTTATTACAGTCACCACCCTTGTTAGTTCCTTTTAATAGGAACATTGAAAAAATATCTGCTTTTTATTGTTAACCGCTAATCTCTGAACAATTACACATCTGTTAATTCCTCAGAAGCTCTTTCTGTGTGCTGCTTACAGATATTGTAAGTTAAAAAGAGATGCAATGGCAATTGTCTTGCCAACAGGGAAGAAGATGGACCCATTTCTTAGTTACTCAACAGAGATTGTCTCTCAAATAACTTTTTGGTAACTTGGCTGTGCCTGTCTAGGGTGCAGGAATGATACCTCCACAGCAAGAACCACATAGGCAAGATGAGAAACTGTCTAGAAAAGTAACCTCAGGAGAGGGCTGCAAGGCTGGCCAGATCATGGTGTGGTGTGTGGACTGGGGCAACTCATCCAGAACAAGTATGGACAGTTAGTGCCTACTCAGGGATTGCTATTTGACAATGACTTTGATTTTCCTCTTCCAGTGCAACCTAAAAGGATGACATCTTCTAACACTCCCTCCCCCATCTCTTGAACTAATGAGCAAATAAGGAAAGAAAATTAAAGAATAAAAAATGTAAGCAGTGATAGGGTGAGATCAATAAACTGTGGATTGCTAGCACTGAGTGAGCCTGAGTAATCTTCTGCATATTGCATGTTGAGTTAACTTGCAAGAGAAATATGTTCCCTCTTATTGTCCTGTGTCTCATTGTGGAAAAGGAAGCAGGGACTGCAAATTAAAATGCCCTTGATTTAGGTTCTGAAGGGAGTGCCCAGGAGTTCTTCCTCTATTGCCACATGCTAGAAATTGAAACATCTGCACCACTATAATATAACAAGAGTATTTTATTATTGCTTTCAACCTGTGACTTCTTTCGTCCTGTTCCCTCCCTCCCTGCCCTCAACAAAAATTCCCCTAAAGATGCTCTTGTGGATAGCATTAGCAAAAGATGCTACTCTACGCCGGCACAGGATTCTGTTTCAGACTCACTGCTACAGGGCGGAAGGTGAAGGGTACATGAATAGTAACCCATGTGTTACTATACAACATGCTGGTGTAAGAGTGCTGATTTCCTGAGCTGAAACATACTACACTGAGGATTATTCACTGGGTACGTATGGGGCTAAAAGGAGCTCAGCCAGAAGTGGACAACTAATGACAGTGAACTATGTTTATAGACACATTTACATAACATGAGCTTTGCACAAATAATGAGAAGTCTCTGAGTCACCAGTCCAGGGAATGTACTGCTTTTAAGGACAGTTCAATTTCTTCAACCGCCAAAGATTTTACTTAGGCTAATGCTGGTGAGCAGCAATTTCCCCAAATCACAGAACAAAGGAGGAAGGGCGGAGGTCTCTTCAGTCCCAAAAGAACCTATAAGAAAAGTTAGAGCAAGAGTGAAAAAAAAAGCTTGATAGGTTATTAATTTTACATGCAGGCAGTCAATTCATGTGGAGTATGACTACCATGGTGACAATGGAACTAAATTTGGGATGCACTAGACTCATGGGTCAAAGAAAATAAGGAAGTCTAAGCAACAGAAGAAATCTCACAGTAATGGAATATTTAGTATCTATATGCAGTTGTAGTTCTCACTCTACTACCAGCCAGCTTCTACAGAACTAGAAATGCTGTCCTCTTCTTCTGAAGTCCAGGTATGACAGAGCAGAAAGAGGAATACTACAGACTTCAGTGTAATTACTCAGATGGGAACCTGTGTTCACACCTCCCTTGTTAGGATCTGCCAAACCAAATTAGTAAATTGGATTTTCCCACATACAGCTGATGGAATTGTATACTGCACACTGTATTACATGGTGCTGATAGTCACTTGTGAAATATGCTGTATTTTTTTCCTGCTTTCTGAAAGGAGAGGAGAAACTTATGCTTAAAGAAAGGAAGCTAATTCAATCTTTATATGTAAGACCATTTTCTCACTGAACGGTGTCTACTTACTCTTTACTTCTAAGCTCTCTCATGTCAAAAATCACCAGTTTGTCACAAAGGCAAACTGTAAAGGGCAGCTGAAGAAATTAAAGAATCTGTGTGCTGGATTTACTTAGGTTTGCATGTGAATAGGCTACTTTTTAATCTCTTGAGCTTCCAAGGGAAATACTCTGGAGGGTCAAAAGAGAATAATTTAATTACCTCAGAGATTCACAAGAAATTAGGCTTCAATGATGCCTAGGATTGGTTAAATTAATAGGGAATATGCTTCAGTCAGAATGTTTGACAGTTATATAGTGAAATTTTGGCACCAGTGCATTTCCGTTGGCTTCGGTAGGGTCAAGATTTAGCTCATGTTAGCTGTAAACCCAAGATGATTACTGAATGGGCTGATTCAAGCTACTGTTAGTCACCTACAAGAGAACAGCACATTGCTTCCAAAATTATCTTTCTGGATGCTACAGACTTGATTTTTCTGAGGTCAGTTCCACCTGCCAACATATGTGTGGCTACAGCCCTAAAACAGTCAAATGGAAGCAATACAAAATGCTAAATATAGTAGTATTTGAGTGAGGTTTTTTGGTTTGGTTTGATTTGGTTTTTTCAATTTTTAAAAGGTTTAAAAACAATTTTTAGTATCTTGGGAACTGTGGTGTTCAAAGGGAAGGCCATGGTAATACACAAAAAGAAAGGCCATATAAGTATAAGAAAGAGTAAAATTCTGATCTCTAAGCACAGAACCAACCCAGTGCTATGAAATGAGTTTTCTCTGGATTTACACCAACATAATGCGGCCTAGAGTGTAACCATTTGTTTTATCATAAGCCTAAAACCAGATCACTTTCCTTTGACACCTCATTTTGGCTTCAACTGCACATGCGATGCACCCACACAAATGCACTCACATTCTCTTCAATAGCCTTTCAGTCATGCCACAGAGCTGTATGGTATCTCCTGGATAAGCTGTGTTAAATTAAAATTAAACATCACCAAGCTTTGTGCTCAGCCTCCCTCTGTGAATGCCCTGCTTCAGGTGTGCAGGGGGTTAATATCACAAATGTTCCACAGGAGGTTAGTGGGATTCAGTTTCAGCTAACATTTATTTTGCCAGCTCCTGTTCACTTTCATCTCTGCTTATGAACACTATTACCTTGTTTGTAATACTATATATAGCTCACTGCAGCTGCGCTCTGCAAAATTCATCCATTTTTTTGAACTTTGCAAAAAAATTCTGCAAGTCTTTTGTCACATTTCTGAGCCCTGTGAATTCACCCACATTCCCAGCCTCGTCTCTCATACAAATTGTAAGCAGGCATGCATTTGCAAAGCTTTCACTGAGGATGGACTATCATGTTTCTAATGTAACCTCACACCCAATGCGGTTTTGTCCTTTCACTCAAGACTAATTGTGGGCTGTTGTTTTTAAGAAAGGACTAAGTTACTTCAGCTCCTTTGCTTTCTGTCTGTTCCTATTGTTAAATTCCTGTTACAGGCATTACCTTTGGCACATGTATGACATGTGCAGTACATCAGCATACTGTGCCTGAACTCTTCTGTCACTTGCTCAGTAGATTGCCAGTAATAATATAAGTCTTACATAGCACTTTTCCTATCTTGCAAACATACAGCTTCCTGTCCTGGAATCAGCAGTGCTAATTATTGACAGACACTAGAAGGGCTATTAGTGTATTTGACATTTTCTTTCACAAACTTATAGGAGCACAGTAAGTGGCATGCTCTTCTATAGACATGATGTAACCCCAGTAATATTTGTACTTTAAAATCCAGTCAGCCTAAAGAAGGAAATGGGTCTTTTAAAATGACCTGTACAGTATAGGTGCCTTCAAAATTCGATGGAAGACTGTAAAAAGGCACAACTAGACTTGAATTTACATTAAAATTTCCAGCAAAATATCTTGTCAAATGTTTTCTGTGGTCTATGGCCTATGGCTTTATTCTAAAAAGGCACGCAGAGCCAACTCTTGCTTGTAAGTTCTTAATGTTTACCTATCTTGCTATTACTATGGTACAACTTACAATGGAGCTATTATTCCAGAAACTGAATGATGTGATACAGTAATTGACTTCCTTACTAGTTTCCCACTCTTCTTCCTCTTCAAGAATCAGAAGTCACTGAATGGCTAGGTCATATCTCTATTCTGCTTTTCTCATTTTGAGACAGAAAAAGGCAGACTAACTTTCAAAGCCTCTACCCTAGTCTTTCAAGAAGGCAGAGCATAAAAGAAATAATAGAAAAGGAAACAAAAAAGAAATGAAATGGAAATTTAAGTAGTTTAGACCTTGTGCTCAGCAGCCCACAAGATCAAACTCACTCCTCTCCACGCAGCAGCTGGTATCAATGCTCTTGCATTGTTCAGACAAGTTCCAGCATTTAGTGAGCTGGGATGCTGACTTCTACCTCATGTCTGTAGAGGCCGCCTCTCTGGTTGTGACTGAAGTGTGCCTTCCAGAATCGGCTTTGCATTACTTTGACAAAGCCAGACAGCACCTGTCCTTGAGGCTTAACAAAAGGTATTAAAGGGAAGGAGAGAGTAATCTCTCTCAGGCCTCTGCTGCTATCACTCTCTCTTTATATTTCATTTAGAGCAAAACATGAACAAAGAAAGAGTGTTAGACATGCACACTGTAATGAAAATCCATGACTCGACCGTGCATTCATAATTATTTTATAAATAAATGGCTTCTGGAGAGCCACATCTGTCTCTTCCCACAGAGTGTATGTCTTTCATTAATGTATTACAGGCCGAATGAAGCCTGAGTGCTTTGCTTGCATCTTCCTCTTCCTCTCCATCATTGTCTATGGATAGGTTTTTGTGGTTTGGAGAGAGCTGCAAGCCCCACACGTCTCTGCAGGACTGATGGCTTGTCAATAACATTAGCCAGCATTATGGGCCGCATCGGTGTAGAACAGAATCAATATGGCCAAGTAAAAAGTCTAATCAGTTGACATGACCATCTTCAGCAGGGCTTACGTTACAAGAAATGAGTTTTTTTAAGGAATCAGCATCAGCACTGCTTATTCACCCCACACCAAGAAGCCTTGATGAAGATTTATTGCTTCTTGTTTTGTTAGCAGAGCAGGGTAAGCTGGTAAAAATGAAATAATCATTCAGCTTAAAAGAATAATAAAGACCAGACTCTTCAAACACTGCCCACATTTTCCTAAGAAGATGAAAAGAGCCACTATAGGGCACTCCACAGTGTGGAAGGGAAGCCATCCGCACTAGGAGATAAGAATAGTTTAGGGACCTGACTGAATACAGGGATTCATTCCCTTTGTCTGTCCAGGTTGCATTCTGTTTTCTCCCCCTCTCATTTTTTTACTGAAGGGACAGATTCAGCTCTCACTTCTACTTCTGCAAATTGAAGTCACTTGGCTGAAAATAGGATTGTTCCAGATTTTTATCAGTGTAAGTGAAAGCAGACTTTGGCAGTCATGCCTATGGCAATGTATACATCTTAAAACAAGTTTCTCACTGATGCATAGCTTTATCTATGTGGTAATTACAGAGCTGTTCTACAATCATCTCCCTTTCTCTTTCTCCTCACCCTCTGCATGCAGATCCACCCACAACACAAGAGCAACAGGGGTGCTGCTATCAGATATTCCACTTTTATGAACTCTGCTGATCATCTGTTCTCATTTGTCCAGTCATCTCAGGGAAACCCTGTTCAATCATGTGAGGGTAAAGCGTTAGTGAAATCGTTAGTGCAGCATGGGCAGGCTAGTAGGCCCATGCCTCAGACATTTTTTTGCAGGCAACATACCGCCTACATCAGAGATACTTCAGCAGTGTTATTTCCTAAACAGGTAAAAGTAAGTAATTGCATTTTGGAGGCAAGAAGCTTGTTTGTGAATGGGAAAATGGACATGTTAACTACTCCCACCCACCTTTGTTAGAATGAAATAGCTGTGAAATTCTCATTAAAAAAAAAAAAAAAATCTTGAAACAACTTAAGTGCTTATTCAAATTAACAACCGAATCAGAGGAAATTAAAGGACCTGATCCCACAGGGGTCTTCACAGACTAGACATGAAGAGAGGAACAGATTTGATTCAGAAACAAGTTTGATTCAGGTTTTTCTAACATTGCCAGGAAAGACTCAATGCTTGCAGATCAGTCTGTGGTGCTTACACACAGAAGAGTGCCAAAACTGGTGATCTCCTCCTGGGCAGTGGTAGACCTTCACTCTCAGCACAGGATTACCAGGTCACTCAATAGAGTCACAGGCAGTGGGCAGTCACCCTGTCAAATTTAATCTCATTTTCTCCCTCTTAGGCACATACAAAGACATACACACTCTCTGTAGATTGCATCATGAGAGAGGAATTGTTCTGGGTTTTTAATATTAGAATACTAACTATGGGCTTCAGTCAAAATGAAGGCCTACAGCAGTGTGCACAGACAAGACAAGTTCTTCATCCCCAGGAGCCAGTGTCAAGTGCACATCAATACTGAACATGTTCCTTAGTGGCAGAGTTCACCTCCAAGTTTCCAGTAACATTGACTATCAAAAATGAGGCTCAACAAAAAAAAAAGTATGTGGGAAAATCGTTCAGCATCTGTGTGTTTTGTGATTGTCTTTTTGTTGCTGCATGAAGCAAGGGTTTTTTTAATCAATCTAGATTCTGAACACAAAGTTGGTTTGGGTTTTTTTAATGGGAATCCTGCTGCAGAATATTAATAGTGTAACATTAATTTAAATTGTTTATTAAAGTAAAAAAAAAGAGTCAATTTCTATTAAGATTCTGCCATTTATAGTGATTCAAGGGAATATTCTACTCTCAGAGCCCCAGGATCTTGGTATGTAACATCCTCATTTGTGTTAACGGATACTTTACCCCTTTGAATTCATGAGGACTGAAAAGTTTCACCAGGCACACAGGCTCTGTATAAATAAGCAGCACACAGCAAACATATTCTTTTAAAAGGATTATCACTTTGACAGCTATTCAGTTGAGGTGGCTTTTTCTGTCCCCTGGAATTCCCAGCTTGCCCTCTTAACTACACAGAAGGTAAATCTGTATAATACTTCACAGCTGCCTTTACTGGGACCTGACACTGAGCCTACTGGATGTGCTTTCCTGGTACAAAGCACCTCATCAAGTCTCCTGCTCTGGATGCAGTGAATTTAGCTGATGAGCTGTCTTATTAAAAGTTATGAGGAAAGGATGTTCACTCCATTACTTTCTGAACTACTGGATATGCACGGTGAAGCTGCTGAGCTGGTCAGTCCCTCAGAGCTCCCTCCCTCACACACAAGCTGCACGCTAATGTTTAATAACACATTGTTCCCATGGTGGTCACTATCAATTTTTTTTTTTTTTTTTTTATGGCATCTTTTGCTCTGTCAGTGTTACCATGATGTTTACTCATCACTGCAGAGCACACTTGAGCCTTGCTGTCCTGCTGGCACCAAGCACACCAGCAAAGCTCCTAGGAGTTTTAGGCTGGGGCTCTGCCAGCCCTCTTCCTGTAGTGTTGGGAACAGGGCCAGGAGCAAGACCTCCTTGCACCCTGCCTGGTTCAAAAGGAAAGGGCAGAGCAGCAGCATGTTTGCTGGGGAGCCCACCAAGCCCTGGGAGCCAGAGGGAGGCTCAAGCTCGAGGGGATGAGCACAGGAGGGCTGGCGTGACACAGATGGTCAAGGAGACCAGAGGCAGGTGTAATCCAAGGAGAGCTGAGGTGTTGGAATCCTGTGTCTCTCCATGCTGCACATCCCCTGCCCACGTTCCTGCTGAGGGTGAGCTCAGGGAAAGGGGAACAGAGGCAGAGCTGTGACCAAGAGCAGCTGAGAGAGAGAGACATCTGGGCCAGAGGCAGAGCCAAGGCAGGGTTAAGCTGCTGTAGCAGGGCTGGGTTGAGAAAAGCAGTGTTGTTTTTAAAGAAGAGGATACAACGGTTGCTTCAGTCATGGTTCAGCAGGGCCAGCTTCAGCAATGCCATGCATGGAGCTTGTACCCATTACCTTCCCATCAGTAAAAGAATAAGCTATTTTCCCAAGTAGTTCAGGTAAAAGATGCAAATAAATTTCTTTTTCTCTACCACCTCACTGAAGCAAAAGACATTTTGCAAGCAGCCTGCTTTGGAAAACTGCTGGCACTTGGACTGGAAGAACACAATTAAAAGATGCAGTAAAAATTGACAAATCTTGGTACGGGGAGCTGAAAATACATTACAATCCCAATCGAACTATAAATAAAAAAACCTGAATTAAATAAATCTTGCACAATTATGGATTAAAATATGTTTGGCTTTAATGACTTAGCATACAGGCCTTGACCTGAAACGGTTGCCGAGACCAGGCGGTTTGCTCAGGGATGTAATAATAAACAAGTTGCCTGGTGCTGCAATACCCTATAGCGATAATGAGGGAAAGGGGACCATCATTTTGCTGGTTTTCTTCCTTCATTGGTCCTGCTCTCTGGGCAAAACTCTAGCCATATAGCTTCAGTAACAGCAAGCAATGTCAATAATGGACTCAATAATGAGTGGAAAAGAAACCCAAACCAATAACAACAAAACCTCTGGGGGAGCATTAGCAGCAATTGCTGTCATACAATGTTGGGAAACTGCCTGTCATACCTGATGGTAGCCTATCATCCACAGGCTGCAGCAGGATGATGGGCTTGGTGAGCTGCAAAGTGGCAAACCCTGAAAGGGTCAGGCTTGGTGGACGGCAATGTGCTCCTCCAATGTGCACAGCTCAGCAAAGCACGCTTTTGATGGCCCAGGTCTGCCTGGGCAGCTGTGGGGTTTGGAGAGAGGTGGTGGCAGTAGAGGTGGGCACCCCTCCTTGCTCTGCCCCCTGCGTGCCTCAGCCCATGGCAGTGGCTCTGGGGAGTAAGTGCAGAGTGCCCTCCCCTTTTGGATGATAAGCAGGGATCAAAACATTTTCCATAGGTACCACATTAGCTACTGGGACAAGATAGCCTCAGCAGCTATCTCTTCCTTCTTGAGAAAGGTGAGGAATGGGTGTAGATCCAAACCACTTGAACGGCACTGATGTGGCTCGCCCCAGATGTCCCCTGCGCCAAACTGATGGTGGCCCGAACTCCAGATCTGTAGCTGGCTGTCTAAGCCCTCATTACAGCCAAGGAATTAGCTGCACTACACCACCTCTCCAAAGGGGAAGGATGAGCTTTAACATAGAAACAACAACAAAAAAAAAGCACAGGAAAATCACATTTTCTTGCAACAGTAAGCTGGAGCATGGTTTTCATCAGGCGAGTAACTCTGTGAGAACTAGCTCAAAATCTGTTTTCCCCAGGGTGTGGATCCTGTGTTGGATAGCAGCACCAAGGGAAGAGGTTCCTGCAGTTGTTCCCTTCTCTGCAGTCATTCGCAGGGTCAATATATTGCCCCCTGTTCCTGTCCCTTACTGCTCACACCTACTGTCTTGGTGTTTCTAACATTTGGCTACATTTCGTTGAAATAGGTCTGTGTGTTCATTACTGGGGAGGGGACAGAGAGGCAGAAGTTGCACACAGGCAGACCTATATGCATGCAGTCAGATGGCATAACACTCATTTCCTTAGGAAACTACACTAGAAAGATAACAGCAGTCTAGTTTTTCAGGCCTTCCTGCTCTGTTTCTCTTATTTACTTTGAAAGTTATGATAGCTTAAAATAGTCTCTACGCTGCATCTAGGAATTTATGCATTATGCTTTCTTTGAACAGTTTTTTTAAAAGGTCTCCTGATATAAAATATAGCATATGAATATGATTTTTTTTTCTCCTTCAGCAACTGTTTTTGTTTATATTGGGATTGTGATTACTTACTGACTTGACTAAAACTATTTCACAAGTCAGCTCTGATGTGTTACTTTGAATTAAGATGAGAAGTTTTCTCATGTTTTACAGAAAAAGCCATTCCAAAAAGCAAGCGTTCAATGTGTCCAAAAATTCCTCCTTGAAAACTTGCCTTAACATGACATATGACTGTATTTTGCAAGCTGTTTAGTCACCCATTATTTTTGTTTTATTAGACATAGTTGACCCTTTGATCTCGGTGAATTAACACTTCTACTGATCCAGAGGCTGTGAGTCTAACCCCCATGCTTGTTGACATTGTTTTCTTATGGTCTGGCATTTATAATCATGCAAATTCTTGCTATAGCATATTTGTTTCTAAAATGTTCTCAGAATTGATTCTCTGACATACTCTTTGTGACTTACCAGTGTTCTTTGACTTTTCTGTATGGCTTAGCTCTTGGAGCTTGCAATAGCATAACACAAGGTTCACATGTATTTAGTCAGTTCACCATCTTTTAGAAATGCCTACTTTAGGGTCTGAGACATTGCAGAAAAAAGAAAAAAGTCATTGTAAAGCTTTTTCTGGGTTGTGGTCAGCTTAAGGAAAACACAAAGTTTTCAGGGTAGAATTTAGTGAATTTGTAGAGAAACTTGAAACATAGTACACCTCTTGATGTGAATAAGCCAATATGCAGTGTATATATACCATAATGAAATTCTCCAGTTGCCGTTTACACTTCATTCATGTAGCATTCATCACTGGAATCAGTGGACACTGACTGCTGTAGTATGTCAAGGGTTTGACCTTTGTTATTCCGATCTTAATTACAAGACCAGGTCTATTATATACAGTCCAGTTTCCTACCAGCTCCCAAGCATGTTAAACTCTGATTAGAGCCTTCCTTCACCAGGCTGGCTTGAACACACCTGGACCAAAATGGAGCTCAGTGAGTGTAAAGTTATGTGAATAGATGCCAGAGGCCATGGGAACAGGATGGAAAATTTTACACAGCAACTGTTTTACATCTTGTAAAATAACCCAGGAGCTAGGAAATGTTTTTTTTAAATCCAGATTTCAAAGTTTGTCTTTTCTCAAGTCATAGAAGATATTCCAGACAACCTGCATACTTGATACCTCCTAACCCATTTCCCAAATCATTGAGAGACGTATGTTGTTATTATTCATCCCCAACAAGAGGATGGGAATATCTGTCTGAAGTATATTCCAGTGCAAGACAACTCCTGTGAAGCACTTAGGACAGGATTTCTAGAGGAGTACAGTCTGTGTGTGTGTGTTCATTTCAAAATAAAGAATTTTGCAGCATCAAAATTATGTAAAATTTAGAATTAAAATACCTAAGACAAAGGACTTACACAAAAGGAAAATTGGAATTGCAGGACACAAAAACGTGAAATTACGAGAGTGCTTTGAATTTTTAATATCACTTAAATTTGAAAGACTGAAGCTCTCTAAAAACTTGTAAATGACATAATAATTTCAAATCACTTCATACTGCACATGCCCAGAGTTCTGATAACCGCCACACTCAACTGCTTGTAAGTTTTTTTCTTCACACATTCCAATAATGTGAAGCCACTCTCTGCAATGTAGAGTATGTGATTCATAATTATTGTAGCACTTCAAATTTCTCTGTGAGTCCTGGCATATGGGAAAGAATTCAAATTGTTACAGAGGATCAAAATATATTGGACCAATTAAATCAAATGCTCTAATCAAGAAAACTTAGAGTGATTTTAAAATGTATGATTAAAAAAGACAAAGATAAGAATGAGGGGCAGCTGCATAAAAATATCATATTGGAAAGAAAGAAGAAAGATTTCATAGAGGAAGGATACTTTTACTGGCCCAAGAAAGGGCTGGGAAGGAGCAGAAATTACAGTCACATATGGTTAAATAATAGATATTTCTTTAAGACATGAGAAAATGAGTTGGCAAGATGAATGTACTGTGTACTGTGGTACAGATGGGGAATACCAAAGGGCCTTGAACTTATCCTCATAACAGTATGCTTACTTAGTTAAACACCACCGGGTATAAGTGAAATAAAATGGAAAGGAAGTCCAACCCCTGCTTTTGCAGATAACCATATTTTAAGTCTCCTCACAAAGTGATACAGTCTCTATCATCTAGCTAGGTCTCATTTTGGCCCCTCCTGCCGATGTTGGAGGGATGATCCAGAATGTCTCTGCTCCAGCACTTAAACTTGTTTCTCCTTTCCAACATAAAATGATATATAGCTATTTGTTCTTGTTAGCATACATAGCTCTTCTTTTTCCCTGGTGTTTACACCCTGCTCCATTGTCATATATTTATGCAGCACAATCATGCTCCCCTTTTAGCTCTCATTTGCTTGGCTATGGAAACCAGGCTCTCTTAAGCTACCATCATAAAAGTGCTTATTTCCTTCTCTGAAAACATGGGCAGCTTTCTCGGAATTTGCCTTTCTTGTCCATGGGCAACTGAACCATATGCCGTGCTCTAAATGAAGGCTGGACTGGGTTTGGGGAAGTAGCACCGGTGCTGTCCGGACTCTCATGAAAATCGCTTATCTGATAAATCCTGGAATCACATTTGATCTTGAAAGCCTCTGCACTTCATCAGAAAGTATTTTCATGTTGTTGCTTGGTCTCACTTTATTCACCCAGTGAAGGAGAATTTCACTATTTGCTTTAATTTTGTGAAGTCTGAGTCAGCTTGACCTCTGGCAAGTCTGACATTGTTCCTAAGACTTCTAAGACATGCATTTTGGGGTGGCCAATTTTGTTCTTCTTTGTAAATTTCTTTTAGGCTTTTTTTTTTTCTTACTAATAGCATCCCTTTTGACACCGCCTTTCATACCGGTAGGTGATATTTTCCCTAGGTACTGCTACAGTGTTTAGGAATGGAGCTAAAAATGGGGATCTGAATCCCACACCAGCAGCACATTGTTCTGGAGAACTTGCCATGAGAAATCAATCCCAAGCAGTGCAGTAAACTCCAGAAGTGGCATTTGATGACTACCATGTGGCAAAATGCTCAGAAAGCTTCAAGCTTCTTGTCAAGCCAGCATTTGGGACTAGTACTCCACTGGGATGTGTTACCAGTTCAATGGCATTACCTCCACAGGATATTTTGCTAATATTGTGCTGGTCATTGTGGGCAACACTTCACCTTGGAAGCAGCTATCATAGGATCAGCAGGGTATTGCTGGGATGATTGAAATCTAGATGAAACACTGGAGCAACAGAGAAACTATAATAGGGTTTGGTTTGTCGTTTCTTTTTTTTGCTTGGAAGTTGCCACCTGAAAGCAGGGCTGTGCTGGGCACTGGGATCCTATGAGATCACAGCATACATGCAGCAAATAGCTACTTTGGCTCTGCCATGACAGACAGGACTGTAAGCAGCAATGCTCACTTGGTCTGACTGTCATTTTGTGTTCTTCTTTACACAGAGGTTTCAGCTAAAGGTCACAGGAGAGCCACTGTATATTTTTTCTTCAAGCAAAATCAATTGAAGGACCTACAACACAATAACTTATGTTGCAGGGCTGCACTTGCATGTATTCCCATTGGAGACCTATCAATGTGAACTAGCACTGTTGGGAAATCTCTTCAGCTACCCCAGTTAATCAATAACTGTTCATTATACTGTCTCTGATGAATACGGGTAAGGACTGGGTAAGCATGAGTCAGGTGACTTAAAAATAACTGCACCTCACATAAGATCAATAGATGGTGGTTTTTTTTCCAGCATTACTTCAGGCAAACTAATGTACTTTTTATCCCCTCTCTTCTTACCACCTCTTGCTCATTGTTGGTATATCAACATCACTGTAGGAGTGGCTTTATTAAATTAGTAGCACTTAATCTACTGTCATACTGTCAACTTGCAGGGAGTGAACAAGCAGACAGCAAGTTTTCAAATCACCCAGTGCACTTTGCCCGGATCTCACACAGGCAGTAAGCTCAGAACTGTGTCAAAAGCAGTCTTTCTGGGTGCCTGCTAGTATCTCTGAACTGAGTATGAAAACCTATGCTAGAAAAAAATTGTTTTAGGGGAATTCATGCCAATTATAGATGTGTTATGACAGATGAAAAGATTATAATTATGGTTGGCTTCTATGCAGAACTACATTAACACATCTATGACATTTAATAACATGGGAGGATAACCACATGCCTCAACAGAGCTTGACTTTCCCCAAAGTTGCTTAACTTTTTTTTTTTTTCCCCTTTCTTCCTCTTTTTCCTTTCCACCAAAATTAAGAAGACCTGCATGTGCTTGAAGCATTTTGGGGGAAACAAGGTAAGAAAAAAAGGAAGAAAAAAAAGACAAAAAAGAAAGGAAAAGAGAGAATGGGAAATAATATGGAAGGTGAGAAAGGGAGAAGGAGAAGGAGAAGGAGAAGGAGAAGGAGAAGGAGAAGGAGAAGGAGAAGGAGAAGGAGAAGGAGAAGGAGAAGGAGAAGGAGAAGGAGAAGGAGAAGGAGAAGGAGAAGGAGAAGGAGAAGGAGAAGGAGAAGGAGGAGAATGATGGAAATGGGAAGGGAAGGGGTGGCGTGTAAATTAATGACACAAAGCTAACAACGGCGAGTTAGTAACAGAAGGCATTCAGCTCCTTATTGGGCTGTTTATATCAGACTGAGGAAAACCAGGCAAACTGAATAAACACTCTCTCAAGCCTTTAGTTAGTGGACCTGTGGCAGACATCTTGTATTTATATGGCTCATAGACTAAATTAAATCTGGGAAGAAGCTGGATTGAAAGGTGAAGTCCTGTTTTTAGAGATAAATGTTTTGCAGAAAACTGGCTCTCAGTCATGCTGGGAGGGCTGCAAAAGGATAGACCTGGTGATATGACAGGATGTATTACCTGTCAACCAACGAACCACTTTTCTCATATTTACAGTTCACAGTGCTTAGTGAATTGTAGTTAATTGGCCTTCACATTCCTGTCTTTCCCCACTCCCACATTCAGCAGGTGAGTCCAGTTGCCTCCATTTTGCTGATAAGGAAATGTGAGGCAACCAAAAAGGCTTACTGACTCTTGCCGAACATTGAGCAGGCTGTTTCCAAGTCCTGTTAATCTGTTAGAGAAGGGCTCATTTGCAAGCAGATATTCATTCCCATTGAGCTGAACAGGGCTGTACATGCATTTAAAGTTCAGCACATACCCACATGTTTTGAGGCATCACAGCTCCAGTGCTCAGCACCTTGCAGCACTTAACAAGCCAACTTGTATTTTGCTCTTCTTTTGTAGAATTAATTAATATGAATCATATTCCAACATGTTGACTCAGATATGCTTGAAACGTGGCCTTTTTGTCCCTTTGAGCACAGTGCCATTCACAAAAATACCCTATTATGAGACAGCTCCTCATCTGTTTGTTTTCTTTATTGATAAAAAGTGTAGTATCTATAAAATTACTAGACCTGTAAGAGCTCAGACTGAACCAAAAACACTTACCCCAGAAGAATCTTGTTCACATTGTTCCAGCTGCTACAGTTGTCCCTTAGAAAAACAAGATTTCTTAACAAAAAATGTATTCTGTCCTGCAAATGGGACTTCAGAACATGTCTCCACACCACACCCTCTTCTTTTCAATATGGAGCACAAAGCTAATCACAAGAATTCAAAGGTGAACCCTCTGGTGATAGATGCTTATGGCCCAGTCCTAGAATACCAGGCAAAGGTTGGTGGGGAGACACATTTGGCCAATGTCCTCACCATTTCAAAGTGTGAGAAAGTTCTTACTCAAACACTGAGATTAATGAGCTGTGTGCTTCTGCTTTGAAAAGTAAAAGGGGGACTGACCTGTGCTAGGACACTAAGTTAGAGTTTGGCAAGACCTTTCACTTCAATTTCTTCATCTGTCAGGCACACCTAAGTGTGAGCAATATCCATCTTTTAAGAGGTTTTGCAGACACTTAAGTGGCTAACTTAGTGAGATTGTAGGACTCTGGACACCAAACTAATGATGACATTTCTGAGGAAATATGTACAAGCCAGGGAAAAAAATTATACCTTCTCTCCCTCAACTTTTACCAATTCAATTTCTGGCAAATATGCAAATCTCTTAGACGTGGTATGCAGCTCTCAATCTACAAGAGGTCTTGTGCAAACTTTAAGGTATGCGTCTTTCCAAGACCATATGCCTTTACATGGAAAGGTGTATTGTTTGAACCAGTAAAATATGAAGAAGTGAAAGACAGACAGAAAGGTCAGTGACTGATAAATCTTTAATATAAAAATTGTACAAGAATTTTGATACAAATTACAAGAGGTATTTGGACAAAGTATGAGTAAAACTCCATTTATATCCCCAAAACCTTATGCATTTTATGCAAAAGACATACTGTAGGACAGTTACAGTACAGAAAATACAAGAAAAGAAATGTCAAATTAAAAACAGGACTTTTAATTCCCTCAGACTACTAATGGAAAAAACTTGTTTAGAGTACATACAGTATTTATGAAGCTACCAATGTCACGATTATTAGATCAACATGATGCAATTTTTCATATCCCCTTGTACAGCTATATTCCATAGTGCATGCTTTGGTTCTGCAGGCAGGACAGAAGAGCATTCACGTTTTGCTCACATTGAGAACAAACAGTGAAAAGAAAAAGCCTCATCTATTCCGAATAGATGGAGAAGGAACTTTGTAAAAACGTCCATCAGGCCTCGACTCCACATTTTCCTGTGCCTGGGGGGGAGGGTACCCCAGGAACATGTCTTGACAAAGTCCACTGGAACAAGCCTTGCTTTGAGAGCCAGCAGCGAGCTCAGCGTTCTCCATGGAGCAGCCCCTTGTTGCGGCTGGTGCATTGCAGAGAGGCACAGGGGGTTGCAGCTGGGCTGTGAGAGCCCTCCCATGCCCACTGAGAGGGGGCTTTCCAGGCTTTTTGCATCTGTGACTGAACCTGCTGCCAGGCCCCTAAAAACTCCCAAATACATGAAGGTTCAAATCCAGTTTATCTCAGCTAACATCTCCGCGTGAACCCCCAGTCAGGTTCCCATCCTTCCAGTTCAGGAGAACTGAAACACAGCAGACACTACATAGGAAATCGCCATGTTGCTCGGCCCGTGTGACCTTCACTGTCAAAGCTGTTAAAACAATAACTGTGCCAGTGAGCAAGAGCCTTCAGTAAAACAAAGAAACTCCAAACCCATTTGGCCACAGCTGTAAACCCCCTACAATGAGAAATTCATAGGTACAAACAGGTTGCAGTGACCTGTGTGGTAAGCCAAAGTGTGTGTAGCTTCAGCCAGGGTAAATTTTGAATGTGTTCAGGGTTCAGATCAGCTTATTTGCACACCTGTTGCACATACATTGCACTGGAACACTGATCACTTTTTTTATAGACTGGAGGAGAGGCAGGAGGCATGAACTGAGAACACAAATGCTGCCCACTAAGAAACAGCCACGTTATGGGACAGGAACCCCATATGACATAGGAACCAAAGTTTGCACAAGAAAAAGCAGCATGCTGAATTTCATATTTATAAATAGCTAAATGAGACACACACACACAACAGTGGCCATTTTATTCATCTTGTCACTTTACAAATGGTGACCATTTTCACAGATGGAATGCATAAAACTTTCCAAAATGGAGAACATCAGGAGGATGTGTTACTTTTCTGAGAGAATTTTAATGAGAGAATCTCTTGGAATGAGAGGAAAAGGGGTGGGAACAAGTGAAGAAAATGGGAAAATTAAGACAATGACTGAAGATTGTACAAGGGTTTGTTAAAAAATATAAAAATAATCTCCATGTAAAAGCATGGTTGAAAAATAATGAAGAAATAAGCCTTAGTTTGTACAGCTTAAGTGACCCTATTTACTCCATAGGTCATCAAGTAGACTAAGAATAACATCCCTAGAATCACAATTTGTGCGGCTTCCATACTGTTTCACAGCGGTGATGGGGTGGGGTGCGTTCTGCCCCATCAACACCGGAGGCGGGGAGACGGGGATGCCGATCATGTGTCAAAGTCTTGAGCTGGGCATGGTGATTGCGTAACACTAACTCAGGCACAGACACAGGCGTGCACCAGTGCCACTGGTCTCCCAGAGCCACTGTTCACAGCCACTTACATTGCGTGGACAGGTTGTGATTAACTATTGATGAGTTTGCCATTCTAACTGTGCATTATCCTGTGATCATTCTCAACCTTTTGTTTGACAATGGATGCCTTATAAAATCTTTATGCATCACTTAGCTAGTCTCACTCTCTCTTTCTTCTCTAGAAATATAATTGCCCCGGATGCTTTTCTCCATTCTCCTAAAATATTCTTCTCCAAAGGTTTGAAGGGAGCAGTGTAGGAAATCCGTAGAATATCTGAATAAACGTCTCTACACATTAGACATTTGCTCACTCATGCTTCTCATGCTCTTAAGCACATAAGAGGATATATATAGGTGAGTGTGATGAAAATGATGTAATTTTTGCCCATTTGTAACCATTTTAAGGCTCTTTGTTCTAACACTGTGTTTGTTTCTCCCTCTCTATCTGTCTGTCTCACACACACACTCACACACATACACTCAAAGAAAGGACCCAAATGGTTTCTTTGCTCAGAAAGTCATCGGTTTCCACAAATAGGCTTGGAAATGGTACAGAAAGAAAGGCTGTTAGGCCTGCCCAAACTCATCATTGCAGGTCAGCTAATCCAACTGCTCCTACCTCCATCAGTGCCATGTGCACATGGAGTTGACAGGGGAGCAGAATCTGGGCTCAGCCTTTGCACTTCTGACACAAACAGGCCTCAGGAAATTGTCTGCTGGTTTCACCCTTGTAGCTTCTGATGCACTTGGAAGAAAAAGGAGGGAAAAGATCAGTGACTTTTGACTGGTAAAAGGCCTCAGCATATTTATACCGGGTACCATCACCTCTGTTGAAGCAAATATCAAATTACCACATAGTGCTGGAGACAGTATTAGCATCTGGAACCAGCAAAGAGGAGCTGCAGCCCACTGATGCAATGTATCAGTCTAAGGATATGAAAAACAATGAACCTCAAAATGGCTGTGTATAGGTCTCCCAGGTTGGGCTTTGCCTGAAAGCTGTCTGTCTTTTTTGGTGCTGCACTGGTCACCAGCACTGTTCAGCCCACAGTGCCCAGCACTCATAGGCACACACGGGATCTGACATTATGATCTCGGCACTGGAACACTGCTGACCCTGCAAGGAAAGCACGCTTCAGCTGCTCCTCTGCCTACTTGAATTTTCAACTGCTATTCAGCAGTCAGTCGGTGTACAATAAAAAGGAAGGGGAGTGGCTAAAGGCACACTGACCTTTATGCACTTACAATTTCTTAAAACATAGCACTGTCAAACTCTTTCTTTCCTGATGGCCTCATTTGAGAAACACTTCTGGAGCCTGTACTTTTGGCAGTGTTCTTGTAAATGAAGGATAAATCAGAGAAAATTCACCCTTGTATGAGGGCAGAAGATTGTGTCTCAGATATGTTTCACTAACACTTTACAGAGGTTCACACTGACCTCAGCAGATGTTCCTATCATGGTAGAAAGGGTATCTGGAATGAGCATTCACCATAGGAACCCGAGAGGATGACATTGCTCTGAAAGTTGACAAGGAATGGGCTAAACCAGAAAAATAAAAGACTGCATATCCTGTTTGCCACCAAACCTACACAGCAAGACCTGTAGCAAATTCACATGACTATTTCTAGCAGGCACAGTATGGCTTATGCCAATACAAAGCAATTAGTTGCTACATAAGCAGACAAAAGTGCCGTCACAGACAGTATTTCTCAGCTGACCTTTTGTTAAGAAGCCATCTTGTTACTGTCTGCCTGATAGCTCGATAGAGCAGCCAGTGGCAGCCTTGGGCTTCCCAAAGACAAATCGAAGTGCTCCAGATGGGACTTCCCTTCACTCACTGCAGATGTGTGTGTGCATGCGTGTGTGTCAAGGAACGGGGAGGGAAAGCCTGGTTCTTACACTCAATTTCCCCTTCACAGGGGATAAACAGGCAATTACGCATCCTTTTATATTTGATGGCCAAGTGCTGAACTTGAAAGCACACTATTAGTTTGTGTCCCTTCAGGGCCAGTGCAATAAGTAGCCAGGAGAGCTGGGGCTAAGGAAGAGAGGGTGTTGTCTGCGGTTAGTGTGACAGTCTTGTCAGCAGCATTCACATTACTGGAAGGTAATAAAGTGACAAGTAAGTTATTAGAAAGATATGAGGTGAAATTGAACTGAAGCTTCTTTCTGCTCAGCTCAGTTTTTTTTCCTGCTTTGTAATGGGCCACTATTTGTTACAAACCAAGCCTTGTCTTGAGATCTTATATAAAAAAAGAAATATTTATTCTTCGCAGGAAAGGTCACATGAATTTACAACATCACACTTTAAAGGAGAGGAATGGGAAAATAGTTTTATGACAACTACAGCTGCTATTTAAAAAAAATACAGTGTCATAATAATGAACAATAATACTGGCAAAAGTCAGAGGACATGTCAAAAACATGTCCATTTTTTAACTGTTTGGTGGTCCAGAACTGTTTTCCTTTCAGTGCCTGTGTCAAACATAGAGCAACAGTATAGGGACATACACGATCAATATTTTGGCCAAAAATCAAAGCTGTCATTCAATA